>NW_028326990.1:0-41041 GCF_027475165.1 Benincasa hispida
AATTCAAACTCAGTTTAGTGGTGCTTTTAAAATCCTACAGAGTGATAGTGCTAAGGAATATCTCTCTCATACACTCAAGTCTTATTTAGATGCCCATGGAATTCTTCATGAATCTTCTTGTGTCGATACTCCATCTCAAAATGGGGTTGCAGAACGAAAGAATCGTCATCTTCTTGAGATAGCCAAGGCTTTGATGTTTCAGATGCATGTTCCAAAATCCTTTTGGGCTGATGTTGTTTCCACAACTTGTTTCTTAATAAATCGCATGCCCTCTTCCATTCTTAAGGGTGAGATACCTTTTCGTACTTTATGCCCCAAGCAACATTTGTTTCCCATTCCATCCAAAATATTTGGTTGTACCTACTTTGTTCGGGATGTTCGGCCTCAACATACAAAGCTGGATTCAAAATCCTTAAAATGTATTTTCCTTGGTTATTTCTGTGTTCAAAAGGGGTATCAGTGTTATTGTCCTAGTCTAAATAAATATTTCATTTCTCCTGATGTTACGTTTTTTGAACATACCCCATTTGTTTCATCACCGTCTTTCTCTTCGAATAAGAGTCAGGGGGAGCATAAGGAATTAGAGGATGGCTTCCTTATCTACATAGTTATTTCTCCTTTCGATCCTCTTCCTGATTCATCTCTACCTGTGGCTACCTCTACTCTTCCATCCATTGTCAAGGTCTATACTCGACGACAACCTCCTTCAGTTCCACACCCTGTACCAGACTCTTCTTTGTCATTGAATCCAGAAATGAGTGATGATCTTCCTATTGCTCTTCGTAAAGGTAAACGTACATGTGCTCATCCTATTTCCTTTTTTGTTTCACATAATCATTTGTCGCCTTCCACCTGTTCATTCATTACATCCTTAGAGTCTATATCCATCCCTAAAACTGTGCATGAGGTTTTGTCTCATCCTGGTTGGTGTGCCGCAATGGTGGAGAAGATGATTACCGTAGATGATAATTGTACTTGGGATTTTGTTTCTCTCCCTGTAGGAAAGAAGACTATCGGTTGCAAATGGGTGTTTGCAGTTAAAGTCAATCCAATCCTGATGGTTTTGTTGCTCGGTTAAAAGCGCACCTTATAGCGAAAGGCTACGCACAAACTTATGGCATTGATTATGCCGATACTTTTTCTCTTGTAGCAAAAATGGTATCTGTGAGGTTGTTTATTTCATTAGCTTCAATCAATTATTGACCTTTACATCATCTTGATATTAAAAATGCATTTCTTCATGGTGATCTTCAAGAAGAGGTGTATATGGAGTAACCACTAGGGTTTGTTGCTTAGGGGGAGAATGGAACGGTGTGTCGCCTTCGTAAATCCTTGTATGGAATAAAGCAGAGTCCACGAGCTTGGTTTGGTAAATTTAGTCAGGTGATTGAAAGCTTCGGAATGCGGAAGAGCACGTTAGATCATTCGGTCTTTTTTAAAAGATCTGAGGGTGGTGTCATCTTATTAGTCGTATATGTGGATGATATTGTGATTACTGGTGATGATGCTTTAGGTATCCAGTCTCTGAAGACCTTTCTTCATAGTCAATTCTATATAAAAGATTTGGGCATGTTGAAATACTTCTTAGGAATTGAGGTAATAAGAAGCAAGAAAGGAATACTATTATCACAGAGAAAATATATACTTGACTTGTTGACTGAAACAGGAAAGCTAGGGGTTAAGCCATGTAGTACCCCAATGATGCTCAACTTACAGCTCACAAAAGATGGAGAATTGCTAAAAGATCATGAAAGATATAGGAGGTTAGTGGGAAAACTTAATTACCTTACTTTGACTCGACCCGACATAGCCTATTCGGTAAGTATTGTGAGTCAGTACATGTCATGCCCTACAGTTAATCATTGGGTTTCATTGGAACATATTCTTTGTTATCTAAAGGTTGCTCTTGGGTGTGGTTTATTATATAAGGATTATGGTCATACTAATATTGAATGTATCTCAAACGCCGATTGGGTAGGATCTAAAGAAGACATAAGATCAACCTTAGGGTATTGTGTTTTTGTTGGTGGTAATTTGATTTCTTGGAAGAGTAAGAAGAAAAATGTGGTGTCACGTTCAAGTGCGAAATCAGAATATAGAGCAATGGCACAGTCTGTGTGTGAATTGATTTGGATATATCAACTTCTTGTTGAGTTGAGATTTGAAATCACCACACCGACAAAGTTGTGGTGTGATAATCAAGCAACACTTCATATTGCATCTAATCCAGAATTTCATGAAAGGACTAAATATATTGAAGTTGATTGCCATTTTGTACGTGAGGAAATTCAACAAGGATTGGTATCTACAGGATATGTGAAGACTAGAGAACAATTAGGAGATATCTTCATGAAAGCATTGGATGGAAGACGTATAGATTATCTATGTAACAAGTTGGGCATGATTAACGTATATGCTCCAACTTGAGAGGGTGTTATAATTCTATTGTTAGGGTTTTCCATTCTTGTAAATATTTTGTGATAATTTTCTTTTCTATGCTTTGTACACTTATATATATTCATATCTTTGGTGAATGAATAGAGGATTCTGATTCTCTCTCAAACCTAAGAGTTTTACAGATACAAAGCACAATTTGTGGCTAAAGACTTTACACAAACCTATGGGATTGATTATCAAGAAACATTTTTCCTGTTGCAAAAATCAATTCTATTAGAGTGTTGTTATCCATCACTGTTATTTCAGTTTGGTCCTTTTATCAACTTGATGTAAAAAATACCTTCCTAAATGGTGATCTTGAAGAGGAGGTATTTATGAACTTACCACCCATCTTTGAAGTGAACCTTAGAACCAGGAAAGTGTGCAAGTTAAAGCAATCTCTCGCCTTAAACAATCCTCAAGAGCGTGGTCTGAATGTTTTGGGAAAGCAGTGACAAGTTATGGCTTCATTTAGAGTCAAGCATACCACACCATTTTTTACAGACACGCTAGCCATGATAAGATAGTTGTTTTGATAGTGTATGTCGATGATATCATTCTCACAGGTAATAAGGAAGTTGAGTTGAACAACTTGAAGGACAAAGTAGTTAATGACTTCCAAATTAAATACCTGGAACTTTGAAATACTTCCTATGTATGGAATTTGCTAGGTCAAAGAAAGGTATCCTTGTCAATCAAAGAAAATATATTGTTGATCTTCTTGATGAGACAAGCTTACTTGTTTTTCGAACGACAGAAACTCTTATTGAGCTGAATTTAAAATTGCAAGCTGCAATAGATGGAGAGATGAAAGACAAGGAGAAATACCAAAGACTCGTGGGAAGACTTATTTATCTATCTCATACTCATCTAGATATTGCGTTTGTAGTCAGTATGGTAAGTCAGTGCATGCATGCCCCAGGGTAATGCACTCTGAAGCAGTTTATAGAATTCTCAGATATCTGAAAGGGGCTCGAGGAAAAGGCATATTGTTTAATAAGAATGATCATTTTTTTTTCCTGAAACAAAAACATAACTTTTCGTTGATCAAATGAAAAGAGTCTAATGCTCAAAGTACATAGAAACATAAGAGCAAATACAACGAATTATAGACTCAGGATCGGGAGGTGCACCTAGATATATCAATTAGGTTGACACATTCAAAGCACCCACATCATATCCCTATACGAAAGAGATCCACTTGATATATATAAAGAATACATGATTACATAGAAAAACAAAAGCATTCGAATAAGGCATATATCTTGAATAGAGTAATTGGCAAAGGACTTCAAATGGGAGCTCCACCAAGAAGCTACTAGATGGGTTGTTCCAAGACGATCAAAAGTTGATGCATATTCTCTATATGACTTCCCAAAAACCCAAGAAAAATTTGCTTGTATATGAACTCTCAAACAGTAGGTGCTGCACGACTTCTTCATTTGCTAGACACAAAGGGCACATGGTGGGAGATAAACAATGATACCGGAGTTGGTCATGTAGAGTGGCCAAACAGTTTAGAGTCCCAAAAAAAAAAAAAAACAGAAACCATATCAACAAGATGTTTGATCATTTATATGTGGAGATCTACAGTGATGCTGATTGGGCAAGTATTAGAATAGATAGGAGATCTACTTCCGGTTATTGTACCTTTGTTAAAGACAATCTTGTTACATGGCGAAATAAAAAACAAAATGTGGTAGCTAGGAGTAGTACTGAAGCAAATTTTAGGGATTTAGCACATGATATTTGTGAGGGTATAGGATAAATAGACTATTGGAAGCATTAAAATTTATCCAGGTAATGCCTATGCGTGTTTATTGTGACAATAAGGCCGCAATCTCCATAGCTCACAACCAAGTCATACATGATAGGACAAAACATATTGAAATTGATAAGCATTTTATAAAGGAGAAGATTGATGTTGAAGTGATATGCACTACCTATCTCTGAACAACAGAGCACATTGTTGATGTGTGGAAAAAGAGACTTCCAAAATTACAATTGGACAAATTGATCAACAAGCTGGCAATACAAGATATCTTTAAACCACCTTGAGAGGGAGTGTTGGTTTATGCCTCATTATTTGATTTGATTTGATTTTATTAGCTGTAATTATTTCTGTAGGATTTTTTCTTTTTATGTAATTAGGTCTGAACCTTATTTCTTAATTATTGTGTACTCTTGTAAACATAAGAGAGGGAGGAATAATTTAATAAAAGATTCCACCATTTCCACAAAATACTATGCTACCTAAAAGTTGCACTTGGGTGTAGAATCTTATATAAGTATCATGGTCATATAAGAGTTGAATATTTTTCAGATTCTGAAGGAGAATGTGGTTTCACGTTCAAGTGTTGAGCATAATATAGAGCTATGACCTATGACACAATCTGTGTGTGAAATAGGTGGATACATCAATAAGATAAGCTTCAGTGTTATGGTGCAAGCTAAATTACAGCTAATAATCAAGCAGCATTTTACATTGCGTTTAACCCAATGTTTCATGAGCGGACTAAACATATTGAGGTGAATTGTCATTTAATTTGTGAGAAAATACAAGGGTTGGTGTCCACAAGACATGTGAAGACTAAAGAACAATTGAGAGATGACCTAACTAAAGCTTTAAACAGAGCAAGAATAAGCTATCTTTACGACTTGGGCATGATTGACTTATTTGCTCTGGCTTGAGAGGAGTGTTATAATATATATTATCTATCTTTGCAACGACCTAGGCATGTTATAATATATTTTATTATTTCAATGAAAAGCCTTGTTTCTGTTTAAAAAAAAAAGAAAAAAGAAAAAATATATATATATATATATATATATTATCACATATAATTGTCCTTTATTGTAATCATACATTCTTTAGGTTTGGTTTCTTCTGTACATTTTTCCAATATTGAGTACATGGATTATCCCATATTCATGTCTTTGGTTGCCTTCGGTGTGGTACTTTATCTGATTTCACACCAGTGCACTTTTTTGTTTGCAGTGAACCTTGTGACATTGTTGGTGATGTTAGTTACGAAGAACTACGGGCGATTGCTTATGATGAAGCCAAACGAGGAATAAGTTTGCAATCAATTGTAAGGAAACAAGTTGACTGCTTTTGACTTTCTAAAACTGCATAATGTTTCTTGTTACATTTTGGTTGAGCTTTCATAGTTGATTATATTTTTCAAATGGATTCTCCTTTTGGAAAACATACACTTTTATTTACTAAGGTTTGAATTAGATTGCATTTTGGCCTTGAGTTTTCAAACTCAGCATTTCAACCTTTTGAAATTTTGAATAATATTGTTTCGGTCCCTCTCCTTTTGGAAAACATACACTTTTATTTACTAAGGTTTGAATTAGATTGCATTTTGGCCTTGAGTTTTCAAACTCAGCATTTCAACCTTTTGAAATTTGAATAATATTGTTTCGGTCCTACTGTTAACACTTCTGATCTAGTTTACCGTTAATTTTCTGTTATGCTGTGCTGATTGATTTTTTTAGTTCAAGGTGAGGTGTCTTAAATGAGTATTACATGGCATTCTTTAACAAGAAAGATATGTTTAATAACAGAAACCTTAAATAATAAAATAAAAAAATAAAATTACCTTTTTGGTCTATGAGTTCTTAGGAATAGGTTCAAGTGGTCATCGAGATGTTACAATGTATGCTTAAGTCTCTGAATTTTGAGAAATAGGTTTAAAAGGTTCTTGGCATTCTTCTTCCATTTGTTACAGTAATAGAGTAATTTTTCCCTTATTTAATGTGACATTTGGAATTTAAAAAAGGAAGAAAAAAATTAATTTATACCCTAAACTCAATTAAAACTCCAAACTAATAACTGTGTTAATTTAAAATTAAAAAACCATTTATTTTATTTTATTAGTTTTCTTTCTTCTTTCTTTCTCCCTCTTCTTCTTCCATCCTCTTCCTTCACCATCCGTCAATAGTCACCACTGTCTGTAGCTACCGAAAATTTCTTCCCTTCCTAAGAAATTTGCTCAACTTTTTCTAAATTTGATCACTGTATTATTTTCAAAATTCAAACTTTCGCTCATTTTCTCAATAACATAATTTTCTCCATCTTTGAGTTTCTTCGAATAAAAAATTCTCCCAATTTCTCATATGGGTGTTCTTCAATTGCCTGTAATCAATTTTCTCTTCAATCGAAAGAAACAAAAAGTCATAGCCACTACACTGATTAACAAACTATGATATAAAAATTAATGAAGTCAAGAAAACAGGCAGAACGGTGGAAGAAACAAGAAAAAGAAAAATCCATCTCAATAAACATCAAAGAAAAACAAATCACGATGGAAATACCTATTGACAACCAGCACTGCCGTGTGTGACAGAGGAAAGTAGAAATAGAGCATTGCAACAAAGTGGGAAGGGGAAAGAGAAAAAGAAGAAAGATTGAAGAGGAAAGAAGGAAAATATATATTTACAGTTGCTGGTGGTAGTGGTTGCCATTGACGGACGGTGAAGCAAGAAGATGGAAGGAGGAGAGGGAGAGAGTAAGGGAAGAGGGAGAAAGAAGGGAGAGCAAAAGAAAAAGAAAACAAATAAGAATAATATTTTTTTATATAATTTTTTTAATAATAAAAATATTAGTGTTAAATCACCGATTGACTCGATATAAAAAAATCACTGATTGACCCAAGAGCTTAAGCTAATGGGTGAAGACATTTAATATCATACCATCTAACACTCCCTCACTTGTGGGCTTGACATATGAACAAGACCCAACAAGTGGAAATTAATATTAATTGGGAGGAGGGGGAGGAAATAACCTTGTAGGGCTTTGAACTCAAAATCTCTCAGGACCGCTTACTCTGATACCGTATTAAATCACCGATTGACCAAAAAACTTAAGCTGATGGGTGAAGACAAATTTAATATCATACTATCTGACAATTAGAACTTTTTAGAAATAGAAAATAGGTGCTACGTTAGCTTTCTGTTGGTAATTAACAAAAAAAAAAAAAAAAAAAAATGATAGAGGGACAAAAAAATGCTACTAAATGCAAATCTCTGGGGTAAAATTGTCGAGTTTGAAAAATCAGAGACCTAAATGCAACCTAAACCAAACCTCAGGGACCAAAAGTATAATTTCCTCGTGGGCTGGTGGGACAGTGAATCTCCATTTAAAATAGGATCATAGAATAGCCATTTTGCTTGATTATTATTATTATTATTATTTTTTTTCAGAGATAGAGATGGTGAACTTTTACCATTTCAACTCTCCCCTGAGCCCTTTTCTCCAATTATTAGTATATCAATTTTTAAAATAATGAATAATTTCAATTCTAATTTTGTTATTAAAAAAATATAATTTTAATGTATTTTCAATCTTTAATTACTTATTATTGAAACAAATAATTAAAAATAAATATATAACAACAAATTTTCTTGTGGGGAATTCTGATAATTTGTGGGGACTCGTTGAACTTGACCTGAATTCCCCAGATCGTGGAGTGAGGTGGGGATGGAGGGTGCATCTGGGTTCTGTTCCCTTGTTTCTGTTAAAATATCTAGACTGATCTCGTTCGATAAATTCCTACCTCTCTATCTATCTCTGAGATGTTTGGATTTTTCAAAACTTCATGGACATGCAGAAGAGAAATACTATCCCCACTCGGACCAAGACATAACTTTTTTTCAGTGTTTTCAAAGCGCAAGGCGCACCTCAAAGCGACAAGTCCCTTGATCGCCTCAAGGCTAGAGGCGACAAAAAGGCGACGCTCGAGCGAAGCGAGGCGCAATAAATAAATAAATAAATATATATATATATATGTAGAAGAAGAACATAAGTTTATATACAAATGTCAAAGCCTCAAAGATTAATAATAGTAATCTAATAAATAAAAATGAACAAAACTCTAAAAGTAAAAGTTCAAGACATGATCAAACATCAAATTCAACATCATCCCCATCTAAATCTAAGGTTTCATCCATTGCTCCCCCTTGGCTATTGTCCTCCTCAATGTCTAATTCCTCTTCATCGTCGTCCTCAACTTCATCACTAAACACTTGTATAGTTGCTGTTTGCTTTTGAACTCTAAAAGTGGAGGCAGAGGTAGAGGCAGCTGACTTTCCTTTTGATCTAGTGTACGTGATGGGTTCTCTAACGCCACTAGCATGAGCTACATCTCCTCATGTGAGGTCGTCATCATGAAAAACTAACTCATTGTCAACTTTAGCTTCATTATTTTCTTCATCCAATGTTCCGACCAACCATTCATTACTCTCGTCTATGTGATCTAAGGAGATTGGATCAAGTTGATCCTTTAAATCAAAACGCTCTTTAAGTACTTGATTATACTTTATATAAACGTCTGTTCCAACCTGTTCCTTTTTTTCGTATGAATCTACAAATTATTAACCAATATGGAATTAGAAGTTTGTTTTAAAATTTAAATTAATGATGTAAGAAACAAAATGATCACTTACATGTTCAAAAACACTCCAATTGTGCTCACACCCAGAAGCGCTGCACGTCAGATTAAGGACTCTCATGGCTAACTTTTGCAAAACTGGAGTACTACCACCATAAAGAGCCCACCACGATGATGTTCACACATTTGACATGATTTAGAAGAAATAACATACTTATATACACTATTAATTTAGTAGGGAATGTGAGTCCTTACCTGGCGTCTTAACTTTTCTTGTGTTGATTGTTAAGTCAATGCCGAACATGCCTTTAGCTTCAGAATATAACTCTAATTCCACTGTGCATCGATTTTGATCACTAGTAGATGGTATCAATCTTTGCACAACTTTAAGAAGACCATTCATGACTTCAACATCTTGAGTAATTCTATCCTTGTGGTCATAGAAAAGTGATTGATTCAAATAATATCCAGCAGCATGTAATGGTCGATGAAGTTGACAATCCCATCTTCTATCAATGATCTCCCAAATTGGCTTGTACTTCATCTCGTTATCATTAAATCTACTCTTAATGGTCTCTTTTGCCCTATCCATCGCCTCATAGATATATCCTATTGCAGGTTTATCACCATCGACAAGTCTAAGTACTCGAACTAATGGTTCAGATACCTTTAAAGTGTAGGCCACTGAGTTCCAAAAGGATGGCATCAAAACGGTGTTGGCTGCTCTCTTTCCCTTTGGATCTTTTGCCCATTTGGAAGTCGTCCATTTTTCAGAAATAAACATCTTTCTCAAGTTCACTTTATTCTTGTGGATGCTTGCGAGGGTAAAAAACGATGTTGCAAAACGTGTAACCGCCGATCTCACCAATTCATGATGATTGGTGAACTCCCTCATCATGTTAAGTACACACAAGTGATTATACATAAAACCACTTAGTGCTACAACCCTTTTAAGGCATCTTTTGATCTAATTGTTGAAATTATATTTTAGCCCTAAGGGCCTTTTTGTCTTTTATCAGTCTAGGGTTTCTCATTGTTTGGGTTATTTATACATGTTCTTGTATTGTGTACTGTGTATCTGAATTAAAAATAAAAAACTCTTATCGTGGTTTTTTCTCCCTGGTCTAGGGTTTTCCACGTAACTCTGGTGTTTTTTCTTTTCCCCTAATTTTTCAAGATGGTATCAGAGTAGGGTGATGAGAACGTGGCTGGAATAGAAGAGATTCAGTCATCGACTCTAGTAGGGGATGGAACTCCAAGAGAAAACTCTAACAGTGCTGAAATTAGGGCTACTGTCGATCAATACCTACGGTCATTACATGGACCGATTTAGATCCAGCCGTTACTGCCGTCGGAGGACCCCCGCCACTGCCGACGACGACTTCAACCACACTGCCGCCGCTGTCGTCGAGACTCGACCATCCGTTGTCAGCCCAGCCCAGATACGAGCGTCCGCCGTCGACTTCCTATGTTTTCCAGCCGCTGATTCCGCTTCAGATCTCACCGACGGAAGGGCTTTAGGTCAGTCGTTCTCCCTTCCGACGTTACCTAGTTCTGTCTACCCATCGAATCTTCCATCTTCGAGTCTTCCTTCATCATCGAGTTTTCCATATTCGAATCTTCCAAGCCCTCTGAATGTGCCCGATATATCGGTCTACCAGAACCCACAACGTCATTTGAACCACCCGGTCCAGCTGAACCCGGTCCAGTCGAACCCTTTACAGCAACTTGTCTCCCACTATTTTTCCTCTGGTCAACCATCTCCTCCTATTGGTTTTCCCACACCGACAGAAATGATATCTTCAGGGGTTTATGGGCAGAAACAACCTACAACGATTCATGGTGGGACTGTTAGTGTTCAACAGCAACTGGCAAACCTTCAACACCAAATTTCTGCACTTGGAGCAGCTGTTAGATCTTCGGCCAATCCTTCAACAGATTTTCTACCAGATACATACCCAGGGGTTCTGTTATGTTCAGAAACTCCGGTAACTACTTACCCTACTTTGCCTTTCACAAATATTATGTCTGGGTCTGTAGGCAATTCTGCAGGAATTTCCATTGGCGAAAAACTTAATGGACAACATTATTTTTCTTGGTCACAATCTGTGAGGATGGTTCTCGTGGGGCGGCACAAGTTCGGGTATCTAACAAGGGAAATACCCAGACCAAACCCTGAGGATCCTCAGGAACGGATATGGAAGGGGGAGGATTCTCTCCTTCGCTCAATTTTAATAAATAGTATGGAGCCTCAGATCGGTAAGCCTCTTCTTTACTCAGCTTCTGATCGGGATATCTGGGAAGCTGTCCAGAAACTTTACTCGAAGAGGTAGAATGCTTCACGCCTTTATACCTTGAGAAAACAGGTGCATGAGTGCAAGCAAAGGACACTCGACGTAACATCCTATTTCAATAAATTATCACTGTTGTGGCAGGAGATGGATCTATGTCGGGAAATAGTTTGGAATTGCCCAGTTGACGGGGTTCAGTATTCAAATATTGAGGAGGCTGGCCGTGTCTATGATTTTCTGGCTGGCTTAAACTCGAAGTTTGATGGTGTTCGGAGCCGAATTTTGGGACAAAGACCAATGCCGTCCCTGATGGAAGTTTGCTTCGAGGTCAGATTGGAAGAAGATCGAACCAGCGCTATGAATGGTACAACGCCTAATACCCTGGACTCTTTTTTTTTTTTTTTTTTGTGGGGGGGGGTTTTTTTGGGGGGGGGGGGGTTGGTTTTTTTTTTTTTTTTTTGGGGATTTTTTTTTTTTTTTTGAGGGGGGGGGGGGGGGGGGGGGGGGGGGGGGGGGGGGGGGGGGGGGGGGGGGGGTGCTCGTTTGGAGTCAAGTCCCCAACGGTTTTCAAAAAATGACAAACATAATGGAAAGAACCCTCTAATTTTTTAGCATTGCAAGAAACCATGGCATACGAAAGATCAATGCTGGAAATTACATGGCCGACCTCCAAATAGCAAACGGCGTCCTCCGAATGACAAATCTAAGTCCGGTCGCGCCTTCGTTAGTAAAGCTGTTGATGCTACCCCTCCAGGGATGAGACAGATGGATCCAGGTACGGTCGGAATCGGCAGTATTGCACAGTCAGGTACTCCCCATTCCTTTAGTTTCTTTGCTGAGGGAGATGAATCCTGGATTCTTGATTCTGGAGCAACGGACCATTTAACTGGATCTTCTGACCAATTCCTCTCCTATTATCCAAGTGCTGGAAATGAGAGAATAAGAATTGCAGATGGGTCATTTGCCTCCGCTGCAGGAAAAGGCCACTTATCCCCACTTCAAGGACTGATTTTGCATAATGTCTTACATGTGCCAAAAATATCCTATAATTTGCTATCAATCAGTAAGTTAACCAGAGATTTGAACTGCAAAGTTATGTTCTCACCAGATACTGTTTTGTTTCAAGACCTGAGCTCGGGGAAGATGATTGACACTGCCCGACACAATAGAAGGCTCTATTTTCTTTTCGACGATGCTCCGTTTAGGAGTTTATCTAGCACTTGTTTACTGTCTTCTTTTACTATTTCTGAAACTGATTTCTTATTATGGCATTTTTGTCTTGGACATCCAAATTTTCATTATATGAAATATCTATTTTTCCATTTATTTCGTAATGTGAATGTGTCATCTTTGTCGTGTGATGTTTGTATCCGTGCTAAGCAGCCTAGGGCGTTTTTTACCTCACAACCCTACAAACCTTCCCAGCCCTTCCACCTGATACATAGTGACGTTTAGGGCCCTTTGAATGTCACAACAGTATCAGGTAAATGGTGGTTTGTTACCTTCATCGATGATCACACTCGTCTTACATGGGTGTTTCTTCTTACAGATAAGTCTGAAGTGACGACGGTCTTTCAACAATTTTACATTACTGTCGAAACCCAGTTCAATACCAAAATTGTCATTCTTTGAAGTGACAATGGGCATGAATTTGTTAATCAGAACCTTCGTGAGTTCTTAAACTCGAAAGGAATTGTCCACCAAAATTCCTGTGCCTATACACCTCAGCAGAATGGGGTGGCCGAACGGAAAAATTGCCATCTCGTTAAAGTAGCCCGATCCCTCATGATACCTGCATCCTTACCCTCGTATCTATGGGGGGATGTTGTTCTTACTATAGCTCATCTCATAAATCGGATACCCTCCCGTGTGCTCAAATTCCAAACCCCCTTAGAACATTTTAAAGAATCTATCTCGTCCACTCGCCTTTTCCTTGATGTTCCTCTTAGAGTTTTTGGGTGCACCGTGTTCGTCCATAATCATGGTCCTTACCAAAGTAAAATTTCTCCTAGGGCCCAAAAATGCGTCTTTGTTGGTTATCTGCTCCATCAACGGGGCTACAAGTGCTTTCAACCTTCCTCTCGAAAGTATTTTGTCATCATGGATGTCACATTTCTGGAGGACAAGCCATTCTTTCCCGTTAGTCCTCTTCAGGAGGAGACTTCGAGTGAAGAGGCTAACACTTCCACCTACTTTATTCCCTTAGACTTGTTTCCCGAACCTATCCATAAAACAGAAACAAATGAACCTATCCTTCCTACAAAACAAGTTCCTTGGATAACCTACTATCGAAAGCATCTTCGAAAGGAAATGGTTCCCGAAATTGTTTCCCCTATTGCTCCGCCGGAAGGTGTTCAAAAGTGAAAACCGGAACCGGCTCAGGGTCAAGGTACCCCTAGTCATAATGACAATGAGTATGTTGAAGGTGATATAGGGGACTCAGGTGAAGTCAGAGATGATGACAGTGTAGTCAGGGATGATGGTAATAATACAACGCCCAGTGGTGCTCAGGGGACTGAAAATGAACAACAGTTGGGTACAGATCAATAGATTGACAAGACCAATGAGATTGAGGTTGATGCTACCTTGGATTTGCCGATAGCTCTGCGAAAAGGTACTAGGTCGTGCACCAAACACTCTATGACAAGATTTTGTCTTATAGTAACCTGTCTACGAGATTTAGAGCTTTCACCACCAGTCTGGATAATGTGATAATTCCTGAAAATTCCTGAATTGTGAGGTACAATTATGGAAGAAATGCAAGCCCTTGAGACTAACAAAACATGGAATCTGGTTAGTCTTCCGAGAGGGCACAAAACCGTAGGGTGCAAGTGGGTGTTTACTGTCAAATACAAGTCAGATGGAACTTTCGACAGATATAAGGCCAGATTGGTTGCAGAAGGATTCACTCAAACGTATGGAGTGGATTACTCAGAAACCTTCTCATTTGTGGCAAAACTTAACACTATTCGTGTCCTCCTTTCTGTGGCTGTTAATCAAGACTAGCCTCTCCATCAGTTGGATGTGAAAAATGCGTTCCTGAATGGTGAACTGGGAGAAGAGGTTTATATGAACCCACCTCTAGGTTTTGAAGCCCAGTTTGGCAATCAGGTGTGCAAATTGAAAAAATCCTTGTATGGACTGAAGCAGTCCCCTAAAGCTTGGTTCGATCGATTCACCACATTTGTTAAATCTCAGGGGTTTGTTCAAGGGCATTCAGATCATACCTTGTTCACTAAAAAGTCAGTACCGGGAAAAATAGTAGTATTGATTGTCTATGTTGATGATATTATACTATCAGGAGATGATTCAGCAGAAATTGACAGGTTGAAACGACGAATGGCAGATGAGTTTGAGATAAAAGATCTCGGTACCTTATGATATTTTCTAAGAATGGAGGTAGCAAGATCAGTAGAAGGGATTTCAGTGTCTCAGAGGAAATACACACTCAATTTGTTGAAAGAAACTAGAATGACAAGATGTAAACCTGCAGATACACCTGTAGAAGCCAACCTCAATCTGATAGAGTCAGCTGATGATGTTCCTGTAAATAAAGAAAGATATCAACGACTTGTGGGGAAACTGATATATCTGTCACATACCAGACCTAATATATCATATGCGGTTAGCTTGGTCAGTCAGTTCATGCAGGCTCCGTGTGAAAGGCACATGGAGGCAGTCACACGGATCCTGAGGTATCTAAAGTCTTGTCCTAGAAAGGGCTTGGTTTTCAGAAAGCATGATGAAAGGTGTATCAAGGCCTACACAGATTCTGACTGGGCCAGTTCTGTTACAGATAGGAAATCTTCCTCAGGATACTGTACCTTTGTGTGGGGAAACTTAGTTACTTAAAGAAGTAAGAAGCAAGGCGTCGTGGCTAGAAGCAGTGCCGAAGCCGAATATAGGACTATGAGCTTGGGTATATGCGAAGAGATTTGGTTGAATAAGGTTTTGGTAGATCTACATCAAGAAAGTCATGACCCGATGAGACTTTACTGCGATAACAAGTCTGGCATTAATATTGCACACAATCCAGTTCAACATGACAAAACCAAACACGTTGAAATTGATCGACACTTCATCAAAGAAAAACTGGATAACGGTAGCATTTGCATTCCTTATGTTCCGTCCAGCCAACAAGTTGCGGATGTTCTCGCCAAAGGGTTACCCAGACAAACTTTTGACACCTGTATTAGCAAGTTGGGTCTCATTGACATCTACGCCCCAACTTGAGGGGGAGTGTTGAAATTATATTTTAGCCCTAAGGAGTTTTGTCTTTTATCAGTCTAGGGTTTCTCATTGTTTGGTTATTTATACATGTTCTTGTATTGTGTACTGAGTATCTGAATTAAAAATAAAAACTCTTATCGTGCTTTTTTCTCCCTGGTTTAGGGTTTTCCACGTAACTCTAGTGTTTTTTTCTTTTTCCCCTAACTTTTCAAGACTAATCGATCTTTCCAATGACCTCTAATATCAAATCTAAACAGTAGACAGCACATGGTGTCCAATATAAATGTGGCCGCTTAGCTTCCAAATATTTGTCAGCTGAGGCATTATTAGTCACAACTTGGACAATATTCTCTTCTCTTATCTTTTCCACCATGCTATCCAAGAGTTCAAATACTTTTTCTCCAGTTTTGATGCATGAAGATGCATCAATCGATTCCAAAAACAATGTCCCCGCAGCAGAATGCACTAAAAAATTTATCAAGGTTCTATCTCTTCTATCAGTCCACCCATCAGACATCAAAGAACAACAATTTTTTTTTCCATTCAACCTCATGGTTGCTCATTAAATTTTTTGTATATTCTACTTCCTTTTTTAAGCATGTCACTCTAGCCTCATGATAAGAAGGAGGTATCAACCCAGGTCCAAATTGTCTTATGGTTTCAATCATTATTTGAAAACTTTTCAACCCAATTGTATTCAAAGAAATACCTGCTTGATAAATCCAACGCATGATAAATTGAACTATAGCATCTCTCCCTTCTTTGTTGTATTTTTCGGTGATGGTTGATTGCTTCAGCTTCTTTAATCTATTCCGCTCATCAACTACCTTGGCTAGATTTAGATATACAAATTTACCCATTGCTCCTTTAGTTCGTGATGGATGTACTTGCGGTTGTGATTGTTATTGAATTGCTCATTTTTTAGATGTTCCGATACTTGATCCACATCCACCAACTTCCATCTCATCCTCCATCTCATTTCCATCAATTATATTCAAATCATAAGCACCACCATAGTTGGGGAGGGCATTGCTTTCCTCCCTCTTTGCTTTTGTCTTCATTTGGTACTCTTTCAATTCCTCTCTTACATTGGTAAGGCATTTCAAGCATACTTTAATATTTCGATTTCTACCCACTAAGTGTTGTATTGCCCGAAAAATGCCACCCTTTGTGATTTTTCCACAAAACATACATTTACATGTGTTCGTATCTTTTTCGTTTTCTAAGATGACATATTACCAACCGGGATGTTTCCGTTTTTGCTCTCCTTCTCCCATTCTTTATAAACCAATGAAAATAAACCAAAAAACTTTAAAAAAAAATGGAAGAAGCCTATTTTAGAAATGTTTCCACTCAAAATTGAATAAAAACTTAAAAAGTATACTGAAGAAAGAAAAAAAGACTAATCTTTTTAAAAAAAGTTGAATATGAAAAACACTGGAAAAAAAAAAAAAAGAAAGAAAAAAAAACAAGTTGGAAAAAAAAAAGTATATTGAAAAAAACTAATTTTGTTCAAAAGAAAGTTAAACAACTAAAAAAAAAACAGAAGAAAAAGCATACGAAACATCCTAAAAGTCTGAAAAAAAAATAGTATACTGAAAAAACGAAAATGATAAAATCGGGAAAAAACAAGTTGAAAAAAAAAGAAAGTTGAATATGAAAAACAAAAAAAGAAAAAAAAACAGAAGAAAAGGCATACGAAACGACATACTGAAAATCTGAAAAAAAAAAACTTGAACATGAAAAACAACTAGTATGCTGAAAAACAAAAATAATAAAAAAAAAAATCAACCTTTTTGGGAAAACAATGAAGATAATGCTGAAGAAGTTGAATGAAAACTGCAAAAAATGCTTCCTTTTATAAACCCACAGAAGTTGAAGAGAACAACTATACTACAATAAAAAAAAAAAAATTTAAGAAAAAAAGCCTTTGGTTTTTTTAGATGAAACCACTCCGAATCTGTCGAGAAGATCTACAATGGAGAGAAAAAAAATAACCTTTTTTATTGCTTTTTCTACCCTTCAAAATTGTAGCCAAAGAACTTGAATGGGAAAAGTTGTAGAAAACGTCTTCCCTTCTTTTTGGAAGAATCTCAGAATATCAGGAGAAGGAGAACTTCAAACTTGAAAGATAAAAAAACTAGCCCAAACGTGGAGAATAGGAAGAGACAATCATGTCTTTCTATATTGATTTTTGCTTTTTCGTGTATAGCTGGTTGTATATTTTAATATTAGGTTGCATGGATTTGGTGGGCCTCTTTTACGATGGCTTATCTTATAAACAATAAAAAAGGTAAAAAAAAGAAGAAAGATGAATTTTACCCAGGCGCCCACCTTGGCCAAGGCACAAGGCACTGCCAGGCGCAGCAAGGTGAGCGCCTCGTTGGATCTGCACGCGTCATCGCCATAGGAGGCGTAGAGGGCTCTGGTCGCCTCGCCTCTCGCCTCAGGCGCGCGCCCGGAGTCGCCTCAATAACACTGCTTGTTTTCTCATTGCTTTTATTGTTGATGGTTTCGTCTTTTGTTTCTTTTATTTCTCGTTTTGAAGGTTGTATCTTTGAGCTTTAGTCATTTTTTTTTTATTGAAAAGTGCCATATCCTTGTTCAAGAAAAGTATATGTGTGTAGATATAGGAGCTTATTGTCATTTTGTTATTCTTAGTTTAGGGCTTTCATGTATACTTGTATATATTGAACTCGAATGTATAGCCTGTATTGGATTCTTCCGTGGTCAACAAATATTTGAAGAAAGAAAGAAAATGGATCTCAGTCCCCACACTGTTAATTTGACTTTCAAGATTTGATAAGATGAGATCGAGAAGAGAAAAATTAGTAAGGAGGCTGTTTGGTATTCAAAATGATTGTGGGCATAGGATTGTAGTGTTTGGGATGTAGGAGTAAGATTTGACTTCTTTCAATCCTGAGGCCCCACAGAGTAGCACACTCCCACAAACCACAAGAGATTGGCACTTGTCCCAAGCCCTCAAATTAGACGTGTAGAATATATGTTTAGTTATACAATGGTCTAATCTTTGATCATATAATATTTTCCCTGTGTGAATTGTGAAATAGTAACACCTCCATTCTTTTGATATTGAAACTGTTTACTTTTACATTTTTATTTTCTGGCATTATCTTGGTGTAGAAGTGCTCTCTCTTTTAGCAGCTATAGCATGAGCTATCTTCTTTCCAATTGGAGAAGCTTTGTTAACTTCTTTGGATTTGATTTACTCCCATTTGTATAATGTCATAATACTGTGAAATTGCTTCCTAAAAGAATAATGTGGTAACAGTTGCATCTTTCATTAACTATTAACTTCATGTATTTGCAGGTTGAAAGAGAGAGAAATTTACTTAATTCTAAGTTAGCCGAGTTTGAGGCCCTTCTTCATAAGCCATATGTAAAACCAGCAAATCGTGCTCCTGGCAACCAAAGCTCATTTTCGGGGACTAATTCTCTTTCAAATCTACCAAATGCTCAAATTAATACTCCTTCATTGTCAAGTTTTAGCCAGTTGGGTGCATCATTTAATATGGGATTTGGTGCTAGGTAAAAAGACAAATAGCTTGATTTTATTGTTTATCTAGGGATTGTATGTAGTTCACAAAATTGTTTTGATGCTACGCTGTCACTGTAACTCTCTGGGGCTTACATTTTAAGAATTTATTTCACAGGCCCTCTAATCCACCTAATAGTGTATTTGGTCAGCCAGTTCAATTCTCAAGCCCCCTGCAAAACTTGAGTGCATTTGGAATGACCAATTTTCCATCAACAAGTGTTGTTGCAGTTGGAGGTGCGTTCTTGAATCATTGTAGAAGTATATGTGTTTAAACTTTTTTATCAGATCCTTCGAATGATCATTTAGCTTTCTTGAATAGAGTCTGGTTGCCTCAAACAACCAACCCAATTTTTTAATCATGAACCCAATTTTTGTCTCATCAAATTCGACTGTAGAAGATGTCTAGGTCGATAACCTGTTTTTTGGAAAAGAAAGATTTATGTAAGATATTGTCTATCATAATGTGTAGAAATGGCATGCAAATGGAAAGTCAGGGCAATTAAACTTAAGGACTCTAACGTGTTCAAAATCACCAAATACATCCATGCTCACACATGTCAAAATTTTTTAAGGAAACATGATCAGAAACAAGGTAGGAGTTGGGTTATTGCTGAATTAATGAAGTCCAAGTATCAGGATGTTAGTCGTGGATGCGCATTGTGCATGATCTTCTTATGGATGAATAAGAATAATGTATCAATCGTCTACAAACCAAACACGTTGATGTGTCATTTCTATTACGTAAATTATTGTTTGACACTAAACATTTAAATAAATGAAATGTACTTGCATCGTCATCCATAAATATGGTTGACTTCAACAAGCTCTTGAACAATGGCTTCCTCTGCATCGATTGGACTGTCATCTGTACCTAATGAATTCTCTTTGGTGAGTCAATATAAGTTGTGAACTGCACTTTGAACTTCACTGGGATCTTCGACATCGAGTTGTATGGCCTAATCTTTCGCTTCTTCCTTCTGCCTTGTTGGGCAAACGCAACTTCCATGGGGCCTGCCTTTTCCTCAGAGCCCTTTCCGATTAAGCTAAAATAGGATCGGGCAACAAAATGTGGTAAAAAAAATTATTTTTTCTTATTAATCCTAGGAGGAAAGGTCTTAAATAGAAGAAATACCCAATTACAAATAAGGAAAGAATAAAATACAACAAATATACTACAATAAGTACAATATAAAATTTCACAATAAAGGAAATAATCAACACTCCCTCTCAAGCTGGTTTGAAGATAACATTCATAGCCAGCTTGTCAATCAACTTGTTGAATTGCCACTTTGGAAAACCTTTGGTTAACACATCTGCAATTTGCTCTGTTGTCGGGAGAAAGGGAATGCATATTATTCCTGCATCAATCTTTTCCTTTATGAAGTGTTTATCAACTTCAATATGTTTGGTCCTATCATGAAGGATTGGATTGTGGGCAATGGAAATTGCTGACTTGTTATCACAATAGATGCGTATGGGCATTGTCTGAAAGAAATTCAATTCTTCCAATAGTCTTCTTATATGTCCTCACAAATACCATGGGCCAATGCCCTAAATTCTGCTTCAGGACTTCTTCTTGCAACCACACTTTGTTTTTTACTTTGCCAAGTAACCAGATTTCCTCCAACAAAAGATCAATACCCCGAAGTAGATCTTTTATCAGTCGTGCTTCCTGCCCAATCAACATCAGTATAAACCTCAATGTTTAGGTGGTCATGCTTCATGAATAATATTCCTTTTCCTGGAATACTTTTCAAATATCTCAAAATTCTATAAATTGCTTCACAGTGAACTGACCCGGGAGCATGCATGAACTGACTTCTACACTAACTGCGAAAACAACGTTAGGACGTATGTGAGAGAGATATATGAGTCTTCCTACAAGCCTCTGGTACTTTTCCTTTTCTTTTACTTCTTTTTCAGTTGCAGTAACCAATTTTAAATTTTGCTCAATAGGAGTTTCTGCTATCTTGCAACCAAGTAAATCTGTCTCATTCAGTAGGTCAAGAATATACTTCCTCTGGTTGACAAGAATGCCATTTTTAGATCTGGCAAACTCCATTCCTAGGAAATAATTTAAGGTTCCCAGGTCCTTGATTTGAAAATCATTAGCAAGGTTTTTCTTCAAGATATTCAGTCATGTCTCATCATTACTTGTAAGAATGATATCATCAAGATATACTATCAAAACGACCAACTTACCACTTCCAGTATGTTTATAGAACATAGTATGATCAGCTTGACTTTAACTGAATCCATAGCTTGTGACTGCCTTTCCAAGCCGTTCAAACCATGCTCTGGGAGATTGTTTAAGCCCATATAATAATTTCTTTAACTTGCACACTTTGTTAATCCTGAGATCCACCTCAAAACCAGGTGGCAAGTCTATAAAAACCTCTTCTTCAAGATCCCCATTGAGAAAGACATTCTTCACATCAAGTTGATAAAGAGACCAATCAAAATTAACTACCATAGATAACAAGATTCTAATAGAATTAATTTTAGCTACTGGAGCAAATGTTTCTTGATAATCAATGCCATAGGTCTGGGTGAACCCCTTGGCAACCAATCTGGCCTTGTACATTTCAATACTACCATCAGCTTTACATTTTACAGTGAACACCCATTTGCATCCCACCGTCTTCTTATCTTTTGGTAGTTTGACTATGTCCCATGTACAATTTTGTTTCAGTGCATTGAACTCTTCCATCACTGCTAATTTCCAATTCAAATCATTTAAGGCTTCCTGTATATACCTTGGAACAAATAGGTTGGTTATTTTGGATGTGAAGGCTTTATGACAGTCGGACAATCTATGATAAGAAAGATAGTTTTCAATAGGATATTTGGTGCATTTACGAGTACCTTTCCTATGAGCAATTGGAATATCAAGATCAGAGACATCAGGTAAAGGATTAGAAGGAGATGAAGAACTAGGAGAAATAGGAGTAGAGTGTCTAATACCTGGATCTTCAGGATCATTCATCGGAGTATTTGATTGGTCCTGTGATAAGTCAATTGTCTGATCTCGGACTCTTTGAGTCAAGTTTCTTCTAGTATAAACCTGAAGTTTAGGATTTCGACTTGTAGAGTCATTTTGTAGTGTTTCTCCCCCTGAAGAAGAACTCTCCATACTTGGTGTCGAAGGACTAGAGCTCATAATGATAGGACCACTGATGTTTGGGAGAGATAAAGTATCCCAAAAATTATCTTCAAGGTTAGATATCTCCCCCTGAAGAAAATTTGGGCCAAAAAAAGGTTGATTTTCCAAAAAAGACACATCCATA
Source organism: Benincasa hispida (assembly GCF_027475165.1). Taxonomy (NCBI): domain Eukaryota; kingdom Viridiplantae; phylum Streptophyta; class Magnoliopsida; order Cucurbitales; family Cucurbitaceae; genus Benincasa; species Benincasa hispida. The sequence continues at coordinate 22,202 of NW_028326990.1, forward strand.
CTCTTAAAATACTTGTGGGTCAAAGGATCAAAACATTTGTAAGCTTTCTTATGAGAAACATAGCATTCAAAAATGCATTTAATGGCTTGAGGATCAAGCTTAGTTCGAGAAAGAGGAGAAGTATGGACATAAGCAGTACACCCAAAAAATTTAATTGGTAAATCAGAAGATAGCCGATTATTAAGAAAAAAACTCATTGAAGTGATTAAAAGGAGTTTTAAAATTCAAAACCTTAGATGACATTCGATTGATCAGATATGTAGCTGTAAGAACAGCATCACCCCACAAATATTTTGGAACATTCATAGAGAACATAAGAGCACGAGCAACTTCAAGTAAGTGTCTATTCTTTCGCTTAGTAATGCCATTCTACTGAGGCGTGTCATGACATGTAGTTTGATGAAAAATGCCCTTTTCTTGCAAAAAATTGGTTAATTGTTTATTGAAATATTCAGTGCATTATTAGAGTGAAGAATTCGAATTTTAGTTTGAAATTGAATCTTTATCATATTGTAAAATCGAACAAAAACGTCTTTTACCTTTAACTTTTTTGTTAACAAATAAAGCAAAGTTAAATGAGTGTGGTCATCTATAAAGGTAACAAACCAACGCTTACCACTATGAGTTAAGACTTTAGACGGACCCCAAACATCAGTTTGAATTAAGGAAAAATGTGATGGAACCTTGTACGGTTTAGGCAAATAGGTGGATCGATGATGTTTGGCAAAAATGCAACTTTCACATTGAAAAATTGAACAATCAAATCCTTTAAATAAATCGGAAAACAGATACTTTAAATAAAAGAAATTTGGATGCCCTAATTTACGATGCCAAAGCATGATAGTTTCTTTAACAGAAGGAGAACAAACACTACTCAATCCCTGAACTTTTTTATGACTAGCAGAAACTTCATCAAAGTAATAGAGACCATCAATCATCCTAGCACGTCTAATTGTCCCTCACGATTCCTGATCCTGAAAGATAATGAGTTTTACAAAAGATAACACGACGATTAACATCCTTAGAGAGTTTACTAACAGACAACAGGTTACAAGCTAATTTTGGAACATGAAAAACAGTACGTAATATAAGTTTTGTAGTCAAACGAATAGTTCCTTTTCTTGCAATAGAGGTGAAGCTGCCATCGGCAATGCGAATTTTTTCATTGTAATACATAGGAGAATATGATTCAAATAAACAAGAGGAACTAGTCATATGATCAGAAGCTCCAGAGTCTATAATCCATGGAGATGAATTAAGGCAAGAGAGAGCTTGAGGACAAGTACCTGATTGTGTCAAGGAAACACTAGGATTACCAAATGATAAATTGGTCTGTAGTAGCTTCAGAATTTGATCAATTTGCTCTTTATTAAACGGATTGGAGTCAACAACATTAACATTAGAGGCATGTTGCTTAGAATTTTTCCAATTCACAAGTTTTCCATGAAGTTTCCAACAAGTTTCACGTGTATGTTGAGGTTTATTGCAATGGTCGCACCAGACACGAGGCTTTTCATGTGGCTTATTGGATTGATTAGAAGCCTTCATTGCAGTATTTTTGGGTTTAAAAAATTTTGTTACTCTGATACCATGCTAAAAGAAATATTATTTTTTCTCTTATTAATCTAAGGAGGAAAAGGTTTCTTAAATAGAAGAAATACCCAATTACAAATAAGGAAAAAAATAAAATAATTACAAATAAGGAAAGAATAAAATACAGCAAATATAATACAATAAGTACAATATAAAATTTCACAATAAAGGAAATAATCAACAAAATGAAATCATCGTCATTTTTCTACAAGCTACATGAAAAAAAAAACATTGATAAGAGCATGCCACATTTTCCCTAAACCACATATTGCATGGATAAGAGCATACCTCGATTTTCAATTTCGACAAATGAACATCGGACAAATGAGCCACTTCATCCCCACCTGATGATACTTCAATTGGAATAACATCGTCTCGCCCATCACCGTGTGTATCTACATCACTCGAATGTGTCGGTGGGTCCTCAACATGTGGATCAACGACATCTGAATGATCAACATGTGAAATCTCGACATGCGGGTGCTCAACATGCAGATCCTCCGAAAGTGGGTCTTGGGAAAGCAGATCCTGCTATGACAGACCTTCCCCAGCGGCATAATAGTGTTGAGAATCAACCGACTTACCCTACAAATTGGATGAAGAATATTTATATATAAATGTATAAAGTTCGTTTATTTTGTATGTTATTGAATAAATCAGAGTACATAATCAACCTTTCACCATGTGTATAAATAGACATCAAGACAGGGACGGATTTAGTATGGGTCTAGAGGCCATAGTATCAAAACCACTACCTTCTAGCCCCCTCTAAACCTAGGTTCAAGCCCTACTTATTACATTTATTTTTACTAAATTATATAAAGTTCCCCGTCAACAAAATTTTTGGATCTGCTAATGCATCAAGAAACCATCAAAGGAAAATACATAAATGAAAAATACCCAAAAAGAAAAGGGAAATTATTTTAAATGACAAAACCGCTAAAACTATTTACAACTAATAACAAAATATCACAGTTTATTTGTGATAGACCGCAATAGACAACGATAGACTACTATCATAATACAGATATATGCAGATAATAGCTATCGTTGTCTATCATAGATAGACTATGATATTTTGCTATTAATGCAATTATTTTGGTTCATTTTCCTATATTTGAAAACGGCCCAAAAGGAAAATAATAATGGAAAATAATAATTAATAATAAACTCTAATTTCCTTTTAACACTCTTCCTCAAACTCAAGGTGGTAGAATGACAAATAACTTGAGTTTGTAAAGATAGCTTTCGAAATAAATCAACAGATCTGAGATGGAAATTGAAATCCACAAAGTAGACTGGAAACATAAACCCGCGAAGAACAGAAGAAAACCTTTGGGCTGGATAAAAAGATCGAGAGATCGATAACAAAACCTACAACAACTTCTGGGTTGAAAACAAAGATCCTCATAGAGAGATCTACAACAAAACCCACGAACAACTTATTTGAAAAGGGAACATAAATCCACAAACACAAAGTTGAAAACAAATCAGAGACCGAAAATGAACTACGCAGTGAATCAAACTGAACTAGACTGGTCAAACTAGGCAGAGTCGGGCAGACTGAATTGAACCAAAAATAGGTTGACTGAAATTGAACCGGTCTGAAAGCTGAAACCCATGAAAACTGCTAGTCTAACAGAAACCTATGGTCTAACCCGAGTTGATGTGCGAAGAAAATAGGGGAGGGGAGAGGATCTGTGCATGTGACTAGGTCTGACAACGTCAATAGGGATCCGAGCAGCAGCGGATGAAGAGCTAAGGCGGTGGATTTGAGCGTGAAGCATTGCGAGATAGGCTGGGCGACGACAGCAGGGATCAAGCCAAATATGGGTAGCATGCGAATTGATGATAGCGAGTGAGTCTGCCTCGAGGATGGAAGGGATCTAACAGATCTTGGTATGATGGAGGATGGCTGGCAGATTTGAAAATCGAGGATGGAAGGGATCTAACGGAGGTTGGACGCGGCATAATAACTATATTAAAACCTAATGGGCGATGGGTTTGCCTCCGTCGACGTCGATTAGTAGAGACAAAGAATGGATAAGGCTTCGGCGGCTAGGGTTCAATGAGATAAAACCTAATGCTTTCAAACCATGTTAATTTTGTATATTATTGAATAAAGCAAAGTACATAATCAACCTTTTACAAGGTGAATAAATAGACATCAAGAAATCACAAAAGGAAAATACATAAATGACAAATACCCAAAAGGAAAATAATAATGGAAAACAATAATTAATAATAAACCTTAATTTCCTTTTATCAACGACATCTGAATCATGAGCATGTGAAGTCTCCACATGTGGGTGCTCGAATCTGTAGGGCAGGTATTGGGTAAGCGAATCTTGGTATGACGGACCTTCCCTAGTGACATAATAGTGTCGAGAATCAACCGACTTACCCTACATATTGGATGAAGAATTTATATATAAATGTTTAAAGTCAAACATGAATATTGAAGGATCAATATATGATAATGTAGTAGAAAAATCATTATCATGTTCTTAATGAGCTTAAGCTTAGCAGTGAACGAGGATTCCATGCGATCCAATCGATCACGATTCATTTCAGGTGCTAGCTACAATCGTACGTGATCTTCTGTCCAGCAGTCGGAATCTGGATATCCGGGACCCTCATAACTGTATCGTTGTAGCTAGACCCATATCGTCTTGATCAACACCTCTCGTTTGATCATCAACCCTCCAAAATGCATCCACCCTTTCATTACCCTCACCCGTTAATGGTGCATCACTCACATCCTCAACAGGTTCTTGGTACCCATCCGCGCATGGTAGGTCAATAAATTGACTGATATAAGCCAGCTTCTCATCAGTCGGAACAAGGTCTATTATTCAACCCCGCATGTAACCATAATGTAAGATATGAAACCCTAGATCCTACAATATGAAATACAAACAGTAAAGAAGAAAGACTTAACGCTTGAGAGCCAAACACCTGGTTTTGATTCACCTTCGACCCAGGAGAGTACGTGCAACTCCATCACAGGATGCACGGCGTGGCATCACTAGACGACCTATTGGCCACCTATCCACTAAGCGACGATAAGGTCTCATATGCCCAAACCTAACATATTAAACAACAAATGAAAAACAGTTTTGACACGATTATTGTTATTTACCAGTAACAAATATCATAAGGTACAATCAACTGACTTGGAATGCGAATGGAAATACACATAGACTATACGACTCAAACGACTCACTATTAGCAGGCTTCTTCTTGTATATTGCTACTTTCTCGTTTAATGCACCCTTTAAGCTACTTGGACTCTTCTTGAAAATCATGTTGCCCTAATCATAGCTGCAGAACTCCTCCCAGTCGTCAATTACACTCAACATGGTCCTCGTGTTGCCTCCATTCCCTATCCATCATAGCCAACTCAATGAAGTAGAATATGACCATCTTCACTACATGTTAGGGATGTTCAAATGACCCGACATCTTGAACAACCCAGACTCAATCAAAACGATAAGGGTTGGGTTGGGTTGGGTTAGTTTTGTTTTTGGGTTGGGTTAGGATGAATTTTTTCTTAGGTTGGTTTGGGTTTAGGATTGAATAAAAAGGAATTTGGGTTGATTCAACCGAACCCAAATTACATATATATTAATAAAACATATATATTTCTTTTAAAATTGATAAATTTGTGAATTCTTTATGTTTTTCTTTTAAGAATGTTTGTTTTTTTTCATAAAGTTTATAATAGATATTATAGATATTTGATAGGTAAAAATTTAGTTTCATGAGATTTTAGTTATTAGATATGTGTTGTAGATAAATTTAAGTATTTTAAGTTAAGGAAAAAAAATAATAACTCGATAACCCAACTCAACCCAAATTTTGAGGGTTGGGATGAGTTGGGTTGGAGACAATATTTGGGTTATTTGGGTTGCCAACCTGGTTGGTCCAAAAAAACGCTACAACCCCACCCAACCTAACCCAACCCAACCCATGTACACTCCTACATGTCATCACTCTCAAACTCATAGTCTGGAAATTTCATGTCCAACTCCATCCCATTCATGTCAGTCCTGTCGACCAAGTACAACCTCTTGAGCCTATGAGCTCTATCCTTGTCAAACTCAACTTCACGTGTTGCATCATAAACCTGTCAGTATGTCAAACTGCTCCCGCCCATAAGACACTTTCCTCCCTAACAACTTAAAGCTAATAGTGTCTTCCCTTTCCTCCTTCACCTCTCTCGGAAGAATATAATGGCAGAGGGACCCACCGAAAACAAACTTCAAGTCTAAAAAATGTCCAAAAACTGTTTGCCTAAACATATAACTGTCTAGGCGTTAACTTCTTATGACAGAAATTGTTTGCTCCAAATGGGAACAATAGGTCAAATTAGCAGGAAAATAGTCTGAAGTGCAGAATTTTGGTACCAAAGTCAACTATAACGCAAGAAAGATGAAATCAAGAAACAACCACAAAAAACCATGAAAAATATGCAAACTTCTATAAATCCCAAGGCAATCTCGGCCGAAATCGTGTCCCGAGATTTAACACCTCAGATGCCCTAAAACACCCAAAATCATTTTTAAATCTCGGGACAGGTTGCATGAATCTTGGGCCATATTCATTCAAATCCCGGCCGAGATTTAAAATAATCTTGTGTGAGATGATGCTCAAAAACCCATAAATTCAATGTAAACAGACAAATTACAAACAAAGACAACAACCAATATCCAAAAAACACAGCAGATTTGTCGAAAATTTTTCAGCCAAATACTAAACCTTAAGAAGTTTTGGAAATTAAAAACCAAATGTTTAACTAAACAAAGAGTGAAATTCCTCTGCTAAGAACCAACAACAAACCAATGCAACTAATCTTGGAGATGGATAAAAGCTTCAAACAAAAACTCTTGATGAAGAAGAATGAATGTCTGAATCGACGGTGTAGACTGACCCTTCAGTTTTAAGCATGAGGGATATTTTCATCCTTTCACATTACTGATCTATTTGAAATTGTAACATTTTGATTAAATCTCGGGACATGATCTTGGCCGAGATCTCCCGAAAAAAAAAATCTTCGAACGTGTTTTCTTAAAGTGTGATATTTTTAAAATGGCAAAACTTCGTGAGGTTATTTTGGACAATTTCTTGGAGACACGGGATATATTTTGAAAAAAAAAAAGAAAGAAAGAAAGAAAAAGGCCCAGCCCATTTAGAAACTCCATCAAATTTTAATTTTAAACAAAAAAATGGTCATTAAAAGTTAAAAACTAAAAACTTTAACTAGCCTTCTCTCCCTTCTATATTTTATTCACGAGGAAGAGAAAGGAAACAACAGCAAACACCGCCATCGGCCTTGTTTGCACTAGTCCTAGCCTCCCAGTTTTTGTTAGTATTTTAATTTTCCCCCCTTAACTTCCTATAAGTTGAACTAAATTAGAAGTATTGTCAACAAAATTAAATTAGCATCAAATTTTCGTGGTTTCCTAACATTACTCTTCAAGGTTCAACTAAATTATGCATTTTTGGTGGAGTAAATTAGTATTTTTTTTAATATTAGATTTACATGTATCCTAAAAAAAGAATGTATCCTCGATTCTTCGATATGTTCATGTGCTAGTTATTTAGAAATTGATGTATCATTGTATACGTTTGGCTGTGTCCATGCCCATATCTAGGTTTCCTTAGGCCCCAACATTGAAACACGAGCTGGTAAAGAAAAGCCAAATCAAGAATGTGGACGAAACTCATAATATTAATCCTCCCATAAGAAGTCAACCAGGCAAAAATATTAATCTCCAGTGTTTTACCTTTCTTTTAGTGAGGTAGAATCTGACGAGTTATCCTATAAGATTGATTGAAGTACGCATAAGTTAATTGAGACACGTCCATATAAAAAAAAAATTACAATAGTTAGAAATTTATTAGAATATTGTTGATTTCTCTTGTTTAAAATTTCACAAACTTTGGTCAGAGTGTTTATATTTTAACTAATATTTTTTTATAAAAGATATTTTAACTAACTTAGTCATGCTCTAGTTGGCGGGAAAAAAAAAATCAATCATGAAATCAAAAATAAATTCAGAAATTATATCCATATTCAAAATAAAATAAATATTGTATTATAAAAGAGAAAAAATATATTATCAAATTAAATAATTGGTCTTTCTACTTGAGGCATGATTTCAGGATGATAATAATAATAATAATAATAATAATAATAATAATAATAATAATAATAATAATAATAATAATAATAATAATAATAATAATAATAATAATACATTTGTTTAGATGATTCTTGAGTCAATTTGAAATCAAGTGAAAATAGCAATAAATCATTATTATAATTTAGGTTTAGAATTCATATTATTATAACAATCTTATTGATGCACCTCTAACATTTTGGATTTTCTTAAAAGAATCTACGTTATAAAAAAGTTAAGACGAGAGAAATTTTAACTTCTCTTTGTTCCCTTAACTTTTACAATAACAACTCTTTTGACCTTATACTCACACCTCTTTATGTTTTTTTTGTTCACTACTTCTTCTTCTTCAAATTTTAATTTTTCATTCTACTTTTATCATCATATATTTCAATAATTCTATTTTGTCATCACATTATTTCCTACTTTTTTTTTAATCTTTCGTGTATTTTTTATTTAATTTTACATTCTCTTTTTATTATTAAATTTTTCAACAATTTTTTTTGTTCTCGTGTCCTTTGTTTTTTTTTTCTTTTTGAAATTTAAGACCATTTATACACATCCGTTAATTTCTTCATATAATAACTACACACTTTTCTTTTTTACATTTTTTCACATAATAAAAATATATATTATGTTTTTTATTCCCTGAACTTTATTTTATTAGAAAGCTCAAATCTTTTAAATGAAAATTAGTACTTTTTGTTCTCCAAAAGAAAAACATTGAAGTGTAATTGAATGAAAGAATTTAAAAATTTATTTTGCTCAATAAATAGATATGGTTAACAAAAACAAGATATAACTAACTATTTATTAATATCTTGTTTGAATAAGCATGTTACTAGAGTGAATTTTTAAAGAATTGAATATTAGTCTATTAGTTTCCAATTGTTAATTTTTTTTATTGAAAAAATATCAAAACAAAAAATAACAATTGTCCCATCTATAAATTTTCACAATATTTTAGAACATAAAACGTGGTTTCAAATTAAGAAAAAATAATAGTTATCCAATCTATAAGACTTGATTTGAAATTGTGGAAAAAAAAACCGAAGGGAGGGAGACAATGTCCAAAACGACTAGGTAAATTTCAAAATATTGAAGAACTTTTGTCAGCGTACGAATTAAATATTATTATAATACATAAAGAGGAAAAGAAAAGAAGTACTAAAAAAATGGGAAAAGGAAGGGGCCGATTCTTTGACTCGGTATCAGCGACTCGGTCAATAATATAAAAAACCCAGAGTCTGACGTGGCACGTGGTGTGAACGCGCCAGAAAGACCAATGGAAAGGAAACTGTGTCCCCTGGGCTCCGCTGCCCTGTCGGGCGCGTCGACTCCACTCGCCCATTTTCTAAGGTCAAGTGTAGCCCACGCGCTATCGTTGACAAAAATTCAATTTCTTTACAAATACCTCTCATGACTTTTTGCTCCTTCCGTACCAACACGTTGTCTTTGGACTTACCAACTTTGACCTATTTCCATTAATTTAACAATTTCCAAATTTTAATATATATTTTTTTAAGTCAACGTGTCGTCTTGCTCGACAAATCAGTCGTCGTATGAATTTTTGATTATTCAAACCCAATAAAAAAAAAAAAGAAAAAGAGAAATTGCGAAGGATAAGAAAAATGAAAATAAAAGTAGGTGTTTCCTAAGATAGGCCGGAGGCAGATAAAATTAAACCACCGCCAAATCTGGTTAAAGGCAGTTTATAGAAAAAGCAAAGATTTTTATTTTTTATTTTTAACTTTTGCTGGGAAAAAAGAAAATGGGGAAAAAAGACGATGAGATTATGCACATGTGGCCTTAACCGGCGGGCGGCGGCGGCGGCACCGGCACCGGCCTGGGGTCCGCGACCAGCTTAGCTAGATGCCTTTCTTTCACAAAAGCGCTTCAAATTCTCGGCTTCAACAGAAGTTACCCGATTCTGAATTTTCCGTTGTTCTACCGGAACCGCTCGTTCAGCGGCGGCTCACCAGACAGAGGAAGCTCCGGCATCTTACGGATCGAGACGTTGGCTTTGAATACCCTCGATCATCTCCCGATTCCCCCGATTTATTGGCCAAACCTAGATCGCCTCTTGGAGGTTCCGAACGTTGGTCGTCCTCGCCCTTGCCTCAGCCTTTGCCTCTGCCGGAGTTCTTTCCGGTTCGGAGCCTGGAGTCCGGTTCTTGGAGTTCTGGTCATGGACGTGTTGGATCGCCTGTTGAAAATCCGGTCCGGTGAGTTTTCTCTGATTTTGACTTGACTTTTGCCCTACGAATTGATGAAATTTGCGTTTAATTTCCTTCAATTTTTGTTTTTCTTTTGATTCTAAATTGTAAAGGGGGAGAATGGGCTTTTTGATCTAATTTGTTTCTTTTAGTAATTCTGCTATTAAAACTGTTAGGAAGAGCTCTGATCATGGGACGACGAATGTAAGTAGAATTTTGGGCGACAATCAAAGGCGAGTTGCTGTAGATTTGACCTTGGAAGTTGTTAATGGCAATTCAGGAGGGACTGGGGCTACGACATTTACAAGCCTTCAAAGTCCCTCTGTGAATTCAGGGAAATCGAATCCGAATAAGGAGCTTCTTTTTGGTTGTTTGGATCAGCCTCCAAACAACAAAGGCAGAGGATCCCCTACCTATCCGAGTAATGAAAGGGGTAACTACAATTCAACACCTAAGAATTCGTCGTCAAAGAGTGCGCCAACGAGCATTTTACCGAGTCCTGCTGTTAGCCCCCGAAGAACATATACTGGAAATCCTTTTGTTTCTGGTTTGACTCACCATGAATATCAGGAATCTCCTTCCAATAATTCTCCTAAAGTACCACCCCTTAAAACTGCACTTACTTCTCAACATTCTCCTCTCTATAGCCCGACAGCTCAAAGTTCCGTAAGCAATCCTAGATCTCCTAATGATATGGCATTTCCCCTACATTCTAAGTTGTTACTAAAAAATAGTAGTATAGATCGGGCTGAAAGCCATGGCCATGTCAATGCCCATCCATTGCCCCTTCCTCCTCCGTTAGTAGCCCCTTCACAAGCATCTCCACAATCTATTCCGTCAAGTGTTCATCATGTTATTGAGAAGCCATACACTTCATCTATGAAAGGTCAGTGGCAAAAAGGAAAGCTAATTGGGCGTGGTACGTTTGGAAGTGTTTATCTTGCAACCAACAGGTTTGAATGGAATCTAAGCTTTGCAATGTGTAATTAAGTGTTTAATGAACTCCTCCTCATAGTTTATTTCATACTTTTCAGAGAGACTGGAGCTTTATGTGCAATGAAAGAAGTTGATCTCATTCCTGATGATCCTAAATCTGCTGAATGTATAAAGCAACTAGAGCAGGTATTCAGTCGTACTTTCTTGAATCCTCATTTAGCCAGCATGTGTCTGTTGCTTACTTAAATCCTGAAGATTTTATGTTCTTAAGAGTAGTTCTCGATAACGGAGATGTTTACTAGCAACCTACCATCTTTTTTCTCTGTCTATACTATCACGTAAAAACAAGCATATGGCTACTCAAATCCTACTTGAGAGGACCAAGTTCAAATGAAAATTTCAAGTTGGAACTTGCTTTTTCTTGCTACTCAAATAAAAACAAGCATATGGCTACTCAAATCATATCATCTATACTCTTTCAAGCTTGCTTTTTAAGGGCTTTGATGCAATAAGTTGTTGGAAACCGAGGTAGTATGGGATGTCTTTGTCCCACATTGGTTAGAATGGGATGACCAATGTGGTACTTAAGTGACTTGGCTCTCCCATCCCAATAGCTAGCTTTTGGGGTGTGGTTCTCCAAGGTGCCTAAGTACCTAACAATGGTATCAGAGTCCGTTGTTGACGTTCCAGAATGGAACCGGCAGAGGGTTCTGACCGGGTGTGGCCGAATGAAGTACTGCCGAGACGTTGACTTTCCGGGATGGGATATTGTTGGGAACCAAGGTAGTATGGGATGCCTTTGTGCCACATTTGTTAGAATGAGATGACCAATGTGGTACTTAAGTGGCTTGGCTCTCCCACCCCAATAGCTAGCTTTTGGAGTGTGGTTCTCCAAGGTGTCTAGGTACCTAACATAAGCATTCATAGATCTAGCAATATATGTGATCATAAGATGTTTTCCAGCCATATAACTTCTTTCTTGTCTCAGGAAATTAAAGTTCTCAGTCACCTTAAACATCCAAATATTGTACAATATTATGGAAGTGAAACAGTAAGTGTTCTATCTTTTATCTTTTCTATCAGGAATTCGTTTAACCATTTTTGACAACTCTAAAAGTTGGGTTCCTTTTTGGAAATGTAGATTGGTGATCATTTCTATATATATTTGGAGTATGTTTATCCTGGGTCAATAAATAAATATGTCCGTGAACGTTGTGGAGCCATTACCGAATCTATTGTTCGTAATTTCACCCGCCATATTCTCTCTGGACTGGCTTACTTGCATAGCACAAAAACAATTCACAGGTGTGAGACAAATTCTTTCTTCTATAAACAGATAATCTCCGTGATAAGTTTTTCATTCCCATTGTTAAACATAGGTGAAATGGCAAAAGAAAGTCATTGGATATGCTTTTGCTTTCTCTAAACTATATATATAGTATTTAATTGTGATTTCTATAGAGATATCAAAGGTGCAAACTTGCTAGTTGATTCATCAGGCGTTGTCAAACTTGCAGATTTTGGGATGGCAAAACATGTGAGTTTTCAAGTGCTAATGAATATCATCTTAATTGTTTCCAATAGTTTGTTCCTTCAAAAGTCACAGTATGGCCTCATTTTTGCAGTAACTTCTTTTATGAACTTTGGTCATTGTATCTTCATAAGAATTCTGAATATCTTGGAAGAGAATAAGATGTTGCAGATGCTTCAACTCTTTGTTAACTATCTCAACTTGTGTGCTTTACTTTTCATAAATTCTCTAATATTTTTTTTTCTCTACTCAGCTGACTGGGCAGTATGATCTTTCATTGAAGGGTAGTCCGTACTGGATGGCTCCAGAGGTATGTGTTACGGTTGACTTTATTTTTTAAACAGCACGTTCTTTTATAACTCTCAATTCATTTCAGGTCATAAAAGCTGCTATGTTGAAAGATGCCAACCCTGACCTTGCTTTGGCAGTTGACATTTGGAGTCTAGGTTGCACCATAATTGAAATGCTTAATGGAAAACCTCCATGGTGTGAGTTTGAAGGGGTGAGCCTGTTATGTACTTGTTCTTTCTATTTTCTAGACCATTGAAAGAGAGAAAATAACTGACTTTATTTGTAAGGGAAGAGATATAGAGAATGATTTGTCACTTTCTTTAGACAAAATTTTAGCTGCTGACAGGTGAGCATAGGATACATGCCCAAAAAAACAAAAACAAAAGGAGTTTAATTACAAGTTGGTCTCTGAATTTTGAAATTTGTGTCTATTTAGTTCTTGAGTCTACAAGATCCTTGACATGTTCGAAATTTTTAAAAAATTAATTAATTGATTAGATAAGTTTGAACTTTGTCTAATAGAACCTCAAAATTTCAATCTTGTGTCTAGTAGATTTGTATAAGTCAAGGACCTATTAGAAACAAAATAAAAAGTTCACAAATCTATTAGACACATTCAAAAATTCAATTGCCATATGGACACAAACCTCAAAATTTAGAGATTAAACTTGTAATTTAATCAAAATAAAATTAAAGTAAAATGAAGTCAGCAGCTAAGTTAACCCTTTCTCCGAACTTCGTAGTTCAACGGAATGCTACGTTTTTTTACTTTTCAGCATCAAGCTATGTTCAAGGTGTTGAATAAAACCCCAGCTATCCCAGAAAAGCTATCTCCAGAAGGGAAAGACTTCCTCCAGTGTTGCTTTCAGAGGAATCCAGCTGACAGACCAACAGCCATGGTCCTTCTTGACCATCCTTTCTTAAGATCCTCAAATGACTCAAATGTTTCAATCCCCACGTCATCATTTTCAACAATGAACCTCTTGGTTAGTCTTTTTTAGAATTTTTTTTTATTAGTTTTATCGCATAAAAACATCTCATTTATTTTTGCACTCTATGCTCTCTAGGAAAAATTGTCGAGTCCGAAGGACCCCCTTAATCCCAAAGGAGATCAGGCACAAAACTCTCCTGGAACTTCGGCTTCAAACAATTATTTGCCGTGCCGTAGGTAGCTATACTAAGCTCTTGCTCATCCACTTATGAACCATATAGTGATGAAGCCCACGCTTGTAAATATTCTCTTTTTAGTTTCTTCTTCTTGTTTCTCAGTTATCCTTAGATCTTGGTGTCAGTTCTTGTAAGTTTTCCTTGCAACTGACTCCCATTTTTAACCGAATCGCAGCCCTTCAACGAACATTTCAAGCAATGTTCCTGCCAGTGCTGTTACCAACCATCACTTTTCTATTTCAAGGACTCATAAAAGGGAAGTGCCGCACCTCTGAGCTACAGTCGTGGATATTTACAGGCAAATATTCGAGGAAGTTAGCTGTCCTCTCATAAGACCACATGAAGCTGGGATAGAGATCATCTTTCCCCCTGCCTCGTTAAAACGACAGAACTCATTCTTTCTTAAACAAACTGTCATAGGTCTTAGTAACCACCAAACTTGAGGTCTTTGTCAACGTTAGGGCGATCGCCCTGACATATTTTTTGTACTTACAGAAAAAGAATATCACCCTTGGAAGATGGTACTAGGAAAAGAAGAGGATAAAAGCATTCTTTTTGTACTCATTCTATAATAAGCAGGATTAGATTTGAATCTGTATATATTTAGTTTGCATTGTCGCTCACGTTGCTACAAAGCAACTCACACAAGGCAAAATGACCCTGACATCTCAGTTTTGTTTTAGCTCCCCCTCCTTTTCTTGCTTGGTAGACTTAAATTTCCCTCTTCAATAGATTATACCATTCCAGACCAAGCAACAGCAAAAGAGCAATAAATGGGCTGAAAAAATCGCTATAAATTTGAAAAACCTCTTGATCTTGTCTGATATCCAAACTTCATTAATTCAAACTTCACGACTGTGCTTAATCATGTGGGTTGGAGCAAAGGAAAAAAGAAAACCAAAAAGGAAAAAGAAATGAGAGATTAGAAATATGTTAAATCAGCAGTTTGATAATTTGCCAGAGGCTTCACGTGACGGTACTGGCATTTCAGCCAATGTTACGTAGCCAGTTTCTGTAGGCCTGGAACAGATTCCATAAAATTATGCTCTATTTGCACTTATTATTTGTTTGTTTTCCCATTTTATAGTAAAAAAACAGTAACTTTTGAAATTATGTACAGTTAAGGTTTCTTTTGGGTAGATTCTTTACATGAGCAAGAACAAGAATAGGCCTGTAAATAGCTCATTTGGGTCATTTGACAATTTGTTTATTCATTATTTAAAAAGCAAAAAGAAGGGCACAATCTGGGAAAGATATTGGACTTTTAACACTCCCAAAGATTCCAACTTTTCTGATTACATTGCCTTTTTCTTTTCGTCCTTTTACAGTGCTCAGGGTTCTTATTGTTTCCATCAAAATATTACAGTAAAAGAAACATCTTTTTCTCCATTGGTCACTCTTTTGTAATTGCTTTTGCTTTTCTCTTCTTCTTTACTCCATCTTTGATATCTCCTCGCCATTACAGAGTGACTCTGTTTTCTTCAGCTTTGGATTTGCTGTTAAAAGATAAAAAGGAAAAAGAAGTAAATCCAGTGGCTTTCGCCGGAGCATTACATTATAGTTCTTGCTCCGGCCAAATGTCACTCCCAATTGAACAACAATCGCCGCCGCCGGCGGAAATGCAGCAAAATTATGGCGGCCATCCGGGCAGCGGCTCTGTTGGTCCGGTTATCGGAGTCCTCGTCGTCATCATTGTGTTCGCCGTGGTCGCCGTCGTGGTCGGGCGGCTGTGCTCAGGAAGGAGCATAATGGGTTACGGCCATTTCGACTTGGAGAGCTGGGCGGAGACAAAATGCTCCTCTTGCATCGACGGAAGGATCAGCCCACCACCGCCGAGGGTTGATGGTTGCGCCGCCGCCGCCTCTCTTCCCGCGGGGACAATGGCGGCCCGACCCCAGCAAGAAACCAAGCAAGAACAAGAAGAACCAGCTTCTCAAAATCCACCTGCCAACGCTTGATTTTCTCTGTAATTTTCTCTTTTATTTCTTCACTTGATTCTTTTTTCTTCCGCTGTCAAAATTAGAAGAATTGTGAAACTCTCTAAATTATAATGCCATTTTTCTATCAGCTTTGGTCCATCAACTTCGGAATTTTGATTCTTAGTACCAACTGCAATTTAGGGAGAATTTGATGTTTGATTGAAATTTTGGTCGAGGGCTTCTGTTCGAGTTCACACTTTGAAGTTAGATGGTTGATTTTCAATATTTTTTTTTTTTAAAAAAAAACATTAGAAAATGTTTTTTTCCAATGAATTAGAAAATTTTGTTATTTTGTATAAATGATTTTCTTTATTTTTCTATTTTTGAAAATCTCCTAAATTAAATGGTTATTATTAGTATTCTCAATATATATATTATTCCGATTTCCCTATCTTTTTGCAAACTTAGTTTTTTCTTTTAATTTTTTTTTGTTAAACTATAATATAAAAAATACCTTTGAATTTTATCATTGGTTTAAGAAATACTCCCGTCATTTCCAAAGAGAATATAATCTTCACCTTTAATAAACATTTCAGAACTTTCTAATGAAAGAATAAAGAATATTTTAGATTTTAAAACGAAAATTGAGATTCAGTGTGATAAATTTGAATATTAATTTTTTTTTGAAATGTTTATAAAAGATAGAGGATAATTGATGTTTAAAACAGTAAGGGCATTTTTTAAGTCCCATTTGGTAATTATTTAAGTCTCATTTCGTAACTATTTTGATTTTTTTAAAAAAGAAATTAAGTCTATAAACGCTACTTCCACCTCCAAATTTTTTGTTTCATTATCTATTTTTTATCAATGATTTAAAAAATCAAGCAAAAATTTGAAAACTAAAAAAAAAAAAAATATATTTCAAAAGTTGCTTTTATGATTGAACTTTGACTAATAATTCAACCATTATACTTAAAAAATAGGAGGAAATAGACTTAATTAAAAAAAAAAAAAGATGATTACCAAATGAAGCTTTGATTTTTTGTTTTTGAAAATTAAATTTATTTCCTCTCAATTTCTTTCCATCTTCATTTTTCTAGGATAAAAAAGTTGAATTCTTAGCTAGATTTTAAAAACACAACAGATTTTCTAAAACTACTTAAAAAAAGTTTTTGAAACTTGGTTCGGTTGTTTTAATACATTAGTAGAAATATATAACTAAGCAAGAAATTTAGAGGTGGAAGATGTATTTGAAGCCTCAATTTTTAAAAATTAAAAGTAAAAAAATCAAATAATTACCAAATGAAATCTGAACAAATGGTAAAATTCAAGAATATATTTTATAATTTATCCATAATTTTTCTAATAGTGAGGAAGAGGAAGATAAAAGTTTAAAACCTGCAAGTTATAAGATTTGATAAGTATAGTAAAAATGGGAAGTAATTGAACTCTGTCTTGCATGGCAATTTTGAAGAGAAACTTTTGTTTTGAAAAAAAAGGGAGAATTAATTTATCATTTTTTTTTTTAAAGAACAAACTTCATAAAAGTCCAAAATCATTAGGGCAAAAAAAAAAAAAATCACTAACGATAACGTCGCACACCTAGCTGATGAAGTTACCAACAAGAACTCCTTGATTACATTTAATCTAACTATAACAGAGATTAAAATAAATGATTAAGGTCTGATTTAATAACTATTTGATTTTTTGTTTTTTGTTTTTTGTTTTAAAAATTAAGTCTATATCATTGACATTTTTACTATAATTTACATTGTTGAATTTTTAACCAAATTCCAAAATCCAAAAACCAAAACATTTTTTAAAAACTATTTCTTTTAGTTATCAAATTTTGACTAGAAAGAAATTTAGATATAATATTCATAAATTTAATTTTAAAAAAGAAAGACAAAAAAATAAAATGGTTATATTTATTATCCCTTTTACAGCATGTTGAAATTCTGATAAGTTTGGTTTAAAATGGAAATATTCCTTTACTGCAAAGATAAGGACAGGTTATGTTGGGAAGCACTAACATCAGAGCACATTAAATGCGATAATCACAAGTAACAACCAGCTTTTATTCAGCTAACGTGCAGTGGCAGATATATGCAACAACTATGAATTCAAATACTCACTACCAGCATTCAATTTTCTACCACTTCTTCTGTAAAGATTTGGTCCCAACTAGTTTGGAGAGTTTTAGATTAACCCATAACCATCGAATAGGTTTGACATTGCTGAACATAATTATTATATGTTTAAATCCGAATCAAATGAAATGTAAATTAAAATGTGTCAATTTATTTTGACTTTCCAAAGGAGATGTTTGTATGAATATGAGGTCACTTTAGAGATTACTCCACACATTCTCTGTAGTGTTCTGGTCCCAACAGTTTGGAGAGCTTAAGATAAACCCAGAAATAACCATGTTGCATTTAAATCAGAAGCAAGTGAAAATATAAATCAAAATGGATCAGTTATTTTTGTTAGGTTTTTAACCTTGTTTTCAGTTAAAAAAGTTTGAGATGCTTGTGTTAATATGAGCTCAAGCAAGTGATTAAAACATCCACTACTTTTCTTGATATCCTGTTCAAATCCCAACACCACATTTGATATACTCTAAAGAGGAGCAAGAAAAAAGTAAGAGATGCTTGTGTAATTAATAAACTAGTAAAAGTTTGTTTCTAAAGGCTAACTTTGGAGACAGCAGTAGGCGGAGCCTCTTCTTTGACACAAGTTCCTAGGTTTGGTTTTTAAATATGCAAATGTTTGGTAATAAAGATTTAGAAAGTCTATTATCCATTGATTGTGTGGAAAATCAATCTACTGTAATTTGATATTCCTAAATAATTTGATGCAAAACTTGTGATGAAAATCAAACTTAAAGGGGAGTAGCTACTATTTCGTAATCAAAGAGGACTAGCTACTATTTCCTAATTAATAGGCTTAATTTTAAAAAACCAAATGATTGTCAAAACGAGGCCTAAATGTTCTAAATTCTA
>NW_028326991.1:0-27409 GCF_027475165.1 Benincasa hispida
GGTAAAATTATTGAATAAAAAAGTTTCAAAACAAAAATAGTAATCATAAAAACATATTATTTAGAGTTAAAAAAGCTACATTAGATACCTAGACATATGAACTCAACTCTGCACCCCAAACACAAATATATGAACTCAAACCCAATAACTTTACACCTCAAACATAGACATATGAACTCCCCAGATATATGAACACCAGACATCATATCTCAACTCAGCGACCCAAACAACCCCTGAGTAAGTTGTGAACTCATGCCTACGAGGGTGGTCCTTTGATTTGTATTAGCGAGAATGACCAGATTGTCGACTCAACAAGCCTACTATTTTGGGGATTCATCTGATTAGAGAGCTGGGAACACAACTACACAAAACAGAATTCACTCATTCCCCGATGTCGAAAAAAGTAGATAAATTATTCCATTAAGGGCTGATGTCGGGGCTTGAACAATATGGCACCACACCCTCTCTTGGTCCGAGAGGAGTTTGGTCATAGCTGGACCATGACTTATTGTTCATTAGAAAGATCATATACTTAAGGAGTTAGATGTAACTACAAGGGCAAAATGGTAATTTTGGCCTAATTATACTTATGAACAATTTGTGAAAGGTCATTGCACTGTTGACTGGTTATATCCAATGGACACAAAAATATATTTGTAGTGCGAAGAGTGCAGTTGTCGGTCTCTAGTGGAGTGTCCGACGGTTAATGGATGTTGAATAATTTAATTATAATTTAATAAAAGGAGTTTAATTAATTATTCAAGTACAAGTACCATTAGAGCTTCATACTACAGGTCCATGAGGTCCCCTCTATAGCTCAACGGGGATTTAATGATAATCAATTTATTTGAGTTAATTGAGGGAATTAATTATATGTGATATAATAAATTTAATTTAATTATATATGGTATAATTATTATAATATATTTGATATATTATAATATAAAGTTTATTTGAGAGAAAATAAATATTTGAATATGATTCAAATATTAATTATATGATTTTGATTCATATAATTGAATTTAATACAAATGAGATCTATATTAAATATCATTAATGATATAAATGAGATCTATATCATATAATTTAATTTAATTTAATATGATTCAAATATTAATTATACTTCCCTCCCCTAATTTCTCTCAACTAAGTAAGTGAGTGGTAGTGTAGTTATGAGATTATTCTTCTTCTTCACAAAATTTGATTGGAAGAAAAAAAAAATACAGATCGGTCTTTGCAAGAAATTTTTTCTCCCAGAAAAGAACACGCCTTCCCTCTCAACCCCTCTCAAATTTTTCTCATCTCTTCCAAAATTCTAAGAGCCTACGAAACTTCTTAGTGATTCTCATCTCAATAGAGAATATAGGAGGTTATGATTGGTGGTGGCCAATTAGGGTTTCAAGATTGTTGCAGCACGTATCAATTCCGAAGAAAATGAATTACGTGAAGAAGGTTGATCTTCAAGGGTAAGTTTGTAATCTCCTTATCTCAATTTCATATTGCATGTTGTAAATTTAAATTTAATGCATAATTTTTCTGCTTGATTATGTAAAATTTTGTATTCTATAAAAGTTGGAATTTGGGACCGATCCTCGATTCCACATTGGACCTTCACCGGGGATGACCGTCGAAGAAGCAAGAGAGACAAAATCATGAGAGGCAAAATCGCTGGCTGCTGGGTGAGGGTAAGGGCATGACCTTGAGTGAGGCATGAGATTGAGTTGAGAGGCAACTTGCTTAGAGTTAAGGTTCCATAAAGAATATATATATATATATATATATAAGAATAACAGAATAATAATTAATACATTAATGATAGCATATAAATATATATACAATATTATTACTCAGGGCGGGGTTGGGGTCGGGGCCAGAGACGTGGAATATATTCCCCGACCCTGGCCCTAAAAGGTAAATGGGAAAAAACTCCCCACTCCCTCCCACATTCTCGATGTATTTGAGGATTCCCCACCCCATTTGAGGCGAGTCTCTGTCGGCCCCGCGGGTTAAATGGACATCTTTACACTCGACCATATCTCAAAACCAACTTTTCGAAGACATCCTCTAATAGATGGGTATATTAATTCTATCTATCTCATATACAACTCAAAATCGTTTATTTGTGTAAGCACGTGTACATTGACCAAAAAGCTTATCGATTAAAGAGTCTTTGAATGACATCTTAACACTTAACACAATATTTAACCGATGGAAACACATTTAAAACTCCCTTTGGAATATTTATATGTCTATAAAAAAAACATAATAACTAATATTTATCGCTCTTCCAAAGAAAGTATAAATGCTAAAAAAACCATCTTCAAGAAGCATCATTCTCTAAATCTACTATACTAAAGTAAGAGGGAAAATTTGAGTATTACGATTCATCATTGACACAGTTAGTTCCACCGTACTTACACTTTAAAAATGTCTCATCAACAGATATATTTGGTCTACAATATCTCCAACCTTTAGTTGATGATCCAATAATCATGAAACAATATTTAAAACATCCATTTGAATATGTTTCATATGCAGTAAATGAACCTGCAAAAAAAACAAAAGAAGGAATTTAATAGCAAAACTGATATATTTTGTATTTCGTAGTTGTTGATTGGAAGGAAAATTATATTAGGGATGGATGGGGTTGTACATGCAAGCATGCGTTAGACATGGCTTTTGCGTTTGCGCCCATGCATCTGAGGTCATGCGTCGGAATGAAAATGCGTTAATCTAGTATGTAATGACCACGCGTTCCTATCACAAGTTTTCTTACGCTCACGGCAAGTATAACGCGAAGCAAGTTTTTCAGGTAATCTAAGGTCGAACATAGGGACTTGTCACTCAATAATGCTTGTGAAGCAATACGTTTGAGGCAATGAAAAGAAAAATAAAAAGAAGTTTAATGGATTTACACACTATTCCTACTCCTAACTAAACAGATTGAGCAATAGAAGACTTGCGATGAGAATAGGTACATACACAACAACCATTAACACATAGTAATGTTTATTATCTTAAATTGCCCAAGTAATCCCAACTCATTGCACTAATGCATCGCACACCTCTCAGTGGTCAGCCGCATGACTATCTCTATAGTGCATGGTTGCGTCGAGCATATGATTGTGCCTATCTCTAGGAACAATGCAAACTTTACTTTAGTGCGTTCCATCTCTTACCTTCTCAGGCAGTTAGACGCGACTATTTAACTTATAGATAAGCAATGCAACAACCCATAGACAAACATTGCTACAGCCTTTCACCAAGCAAAGAGGATTATATCACTATACTTGCACAATGCACACCTCTCGATGGGTTGCTACATGCGTCCTATTTCTAGGCTACACAATAAAGTATGCGATCGCCTTTGATAAATAAACGCTGAAGATAAGCAATTATAGAAATAAAGATGATGAAGAAGATGGCATTGAAGGAATCAAGAGATGCATTGAATTCAATTTGTCTTAATATCTTAAGCTAAAATGTAATACAATACGAGAATTGAAGGACTCGGCGTCAAGGCTGCCGTGGTGCCATGGATGAATGGTGGAGATGTCTCTCTCGAGTTCTATCTCTGGCAAAAGCTCCGGTCGTCACTTGGTTTGGTTTGTGGAGGTGAAGAATTCTCACTGAAAATCTTGTTCAAGCTCTCATTTGTGATCACAAACTTCTGCCTTGATGCAGAAGTTCGGATATCTTGAAATGAAGGTCCAAAAGTCTATTTATAAAGTTTAAACGCTGACAGCTATCATGATTGCGTTATGGCTCACTACTGCTTTTATCGCGGTATGGGCAATGTTACATCATCTTATTTTGTTGATGCATTAACGCGTTCTACCCATCTTGCGATGGTTCTTCTATTATGGTTGTCATTTTGTGGCTGCAATTCCCAATTGATCACCGCATTCGCATGATCACTGCAACTTTCATGCAATGGACGCATTCGATCACCGCAACTTCCATGCGATGGACGCATGCGATCACCGCAACTTCCATGTGATGGATGCATGCGATCCAACTTTCAGCGTATGCGTTTGTCTGCGATTTCTTATTTCAAACACATGCATTTGATTCCTGCGATAGCTACAAAATAGACACTTTGGTATGGAGTAACGCATAATATTGGGGTCAGTGAGGATTTAGGTGCTAATCGACGCAAAACTCAAATTTTCACAAATGCTAAGTATTATCACCGCATTTTCTACTTATTAGCTCTCATGATTCTAAACAAAAGGCTTATAATAACTGACATTTCTACCAGTTATCACCCCCTTCCCCCCCCCAAACTTAGAATCATGTTTTTCCTCAAGCATGCGTTATACTCAAGAAATTCTTAACTCACCTTCCGGCATCTCTTTGCGATGACCATCTTCTTAGAATATAATTTACTCGTGCCTCTGACTATGGACGCAATGCTCTCCTCCACTTCGGCTGCTTCTCCAAAGAAATCTTTTCTAAGTTAAATTCGACAAGCCTTTTAAAAAAACTTTTTATTCATTCACCGCAACTTTGCGATCAGCTCTTGAGAATGCTTTCGTTCAAAATAATTCCAGATTATGCGATTACTTATTCGAATGCGACGTTGAACCTGGTTACACTCTTCGTTTTGGCTTACCCCCACGTGTGTCATGCGGGCATCCAACTTCAGTTGCGTTCCATATTCAACTAAACTCATGTCTTGCTTAATTTGGCTTGCGCCAGACAGAGGAGTTGCGCTTATGCATTGATCCTGGCGACTTACCTTCGTTTTGGCTTACCCCCACTAGTGTCATGCGGACATCCAACTACGGGTAAGTACCTTTCACAACTCAACTCTTATCAACATGGGTTTCCCCATTGTATTGACAGTGGAGCAGTTATTTACATTATTTATTTATTTATTGTTTTTTTTTTAAGAAAATGACTGCAATGTGATGAATGCAATTCTCCGAGACCGCTGCCACCCCTAAACTTAGAGGGTGGAAGCATTCTCACTGCAAGCTAAAAACAAGCTCAACAGGAATATGATAACAAATGTTTGAGCAAGGGTTTACACACAATAAAACTATAGACTTTCACAATTTGAAGAAGCTATTAAAGGTATGGAGACCCTTGCGATACTAGTTAGAGGATACGGTGAATTATTTGTATCATTATAGATGCATTGCAAAGACATAATCAGACAAAGAGAATTTCAAAAGGAAAAGGCATAAAAGATAACAAGAACAGAACCTCAAGTAGAACAATGCATGCGACAATGCGTTGGAATTCATGTGATTGAAGCCATGCATTGAAGGATGTAGAGGATTGTTCTGTTGTAACTGCGTATCGAGGAGAGTTATTATCGCACTTACAAGAAGCAAACGCACCACAACCAAGGAAGCAGCCGCATATCCAAAATAACAATAAATAAAAATAATAAACTAAACTAAGAAAGCAACATAAAGATAGAGTGGAAAACGTCCATGGAGAAATTGGAATGTTATCACCGCAAGGAATCTCCCATGCAGGAGATGGTTCTCAACTGCTCGGGTCAAGGAGTCGCCCTGACCATTAGAGCTTTCAGCAATTGTTGGACGCATGATAGTTGACATGCGCCTAAAACTGCTTCCAACTCATGTGACAGATAGCCTTTCTATCTCGGGGTCAATATTTGACTTTCGACGCATCGCCTATACTTCAAATATTGTTTGCAGCTTGGTCGCACAATCTACAACACGCCTAAGATTGAAAGGGTGCCTGCGAAAACACAAAACTTCACAAAACATTAGCTGCCAATTCCCCGGCAACGGTGCCAAAAACTTGTTGATTGGAAGGGAAATTATATTAGGGACAGATGAGGTTGTACATGCAAGCATGCGTTAGACATGGCATATGCGTTTGCGCCCATGCGTCTGAGGTCATGCGTCGGAATGAAAATGCGTTAATCTAATATGCAATGACCACGCGTTCCTATCACAAAATTTCTTGCATTCGCACGCCAAGTATAACACGAACGCAAGTTTCTCGGGTAATCTAAGGTCGAACACAGGGACTTGTCACTCAATAATGCTTGTGAAGCAATGCGTTTGAGGCAATGAAAAGAAAAATAAAAAGAAGTTTAATGGATTTACACACTATTCCTACTCCTAACTAAACAGATTGAGCAATAGAAGACTTGCGATGAGAATAAGTAGATATACAACAACCATTAATGCATAGTAATGTTTATTATCTTAAATCGCCCGAGTAATCCCAACTCATTGCACTAATGCATCACACACCTCTCGCTGGTCAGCCGCATGACTATATCTCTATAGTGCATGGTTGCGTTGAGCATAAGATTGTGCCTATCTCTAGGAACAATGCAAACTTTGTTTTAGTGCGTTCCATCTCTTACCTATCTCTAGGAACAATGCAAACTCTGCAATTCCCAATTGATCACCGCATTCGCTTGATCACCGTAATTTTCTTGCAATGGATGCATTCGATCACCGCAACTTCCATGAAATGGACACATGCGATCACCACAACTTCCATGTAATGGATGCATGCGATCCAAATTTCAATGCGTGCGTTTGTCTTTGTGATCGCCTGGCTTCAGTGCATGCGTTTGTCTGCGATTACTTATTTCAAACGCATGCATTTGATTCCTACGATAGCCACAAAAATAAACACTTTGGCATGGAGTAACATATAATATTGGGGCCAGTGAGGATTTAGGTGTTAATCAACGCAAAACTCAATTTTTTGCAAATGCTAAGTATTATCACCACATTTTCTACTTATTAGCCCTCATGATTCTAAAAAAAAGGCTTATAATAACTGGCATTTCTGCCAGTTATCAGTAGTATACCAGTAGACTGATATAACAACTATCCAGTATATTAATTATATAAGTAAAATACTAAACACAAATATATTGATATTATAAAAACAAATAAATTGAACAATATACTAAATCAAGGGGTAAAACATGGATTTATTTCTTTTAGCTTTAAAAAGAACTTTAGAACCAAAGCATAAGAATCATTGGAGTCTATTTTCAACAACTTCATATTCTCTTGTCCTCCAAGCCTTATAATAACTAACAGAAACCCCATAATTCATACGCATGTAATACATGATATCTTTTGATGTTGAATGGTCATAGTTATATCTTAAATTCTCAACCATACATTGACTAATAAATTGTGAAGATGCTTGTTTATAAGAAGACGAACAATCATCGAGTTATGATCACTAATATACTTTCGAATTATCCATAATTCGCTATTTTTATAACATGATGCTCTAAAAAATCAATGACAACCACCTTGAGTACATTCCAACTCAATAGATTTGGATTGGATATCAAAATCCTAAACTCAAAATTAGACTTGACAGTTATAGAACAAAATGACTTCAACAAAATTTCTTTACTGCAAAATAATCATTCTCCTTAAAAGCCAACTCATCTTTAACCAATGTAAATTGGATCTAAAAATGGCTAATTCACCTCCCAAATTAGCCTCAACTATGCAAGAAGAAGAAGAACCACCAAATGAAACATCAAAAATTGTATTTACAACATTAGCGACTAAAGGATGTTTGGTACATTGATACTTAACCAATGTAAAAACCAAGATATATCTTTTCCTTCAACAATCTTAAGAACATGTTGAACACCATTACTACCTATATCCAACAAAACTGAAAATTCAATAGATTACTCAATATGAATTTATTTACGTATCAAGTTAACAAAAGAATTAAACATCGCCTCTCCACCAACCATAACACAATTAATTCTGTAATCCACATAGCTCTGTTGATCATCCCCTTGACCACTATAAAAAATAGTTACTAGAAGATTAACCACAACGGCATCAAACTGCAAAAATATAAAATATACAATAAGTTATAACTCAAATTTGAAAGTAAGTATATTAATTCACTAATACATGTACTATAAGTATAGCACGCCGCTGATATACTATATAAAAGCAAAACAGAACCAATATAAAACATAGAACAAAATCAATGTCTGAAATCAAAATCAACTCTAAATTTTTTTTAAAAAAAAAAAAGAAAGAAAGAAAGAGAACAATCATACACCAAGTTAAATTCCTCATATCATCAGCCATTATATGAGAAAAAAAAATATTATCTCAACTTTCAATTAAACGCGAACAATTTAGGACGAAATTAAAAATTGAACTCATATAAACTCGAACACTTCCTGCATAAAAAAGAAGAATAACAAGAAACCATGGATGGCTAATTGCAATACATTAACTTCAAAACCAGAGAAAACAAAATAAAATGATCGAATCCTAAATAATTGAAAACAAGAAAAATCAAACTACAAAATTCACAAGAACAAAATTCAAATAAATAACAATTTAGAAGGGAATCGAAAGAAGAAGAAGGACGACGACGACGACGACGAGGAGATGCCCATTATTAATGTTCATTGGCCATGTGTCACTAATCTATTACCCCGTGTGTTATCCATGTGTCTCAAGATTACGAGGAGGAGGAGATGCCCATTATTAATGTCCATTGGCCACGTGTCACTTATCTATTACCCCTGTGTGTTATCCATGTGTCTCAAGATTATACACTATTAGTGTCCATATAATCTACCTCCTACTTGCCAAATTGCTAGTGGTATTTTATAGGTTTTGAAAGACACACATATTGGTGATCAATCCAAAAATATTGGAGAAAGTGGAGAAATCCATTCTTTGTTATTTTATTTACTTTATGTTATGTTATTTATTTATATATTTATATATTATATTATATTATATATTATTATTATAATATATTTTCTCTATATTTGTGTTCTTGTTGTGCACCTTGTGCTCCTCAAATTTACAACACATTATCAGCACGAGCTTCTACCGCTTTCGCTAAAGGTAGGTCCTAAAGGTACTTGATGCCAAAATACAACTGGATGCTATAAATCTTGGAGAGAATATTAAAGAAGGAAATATAATATCTAGTAAGGGTAAAGCAAAAATTATGATTTTTCTTTGTCATCATCTCCACAAGGGATTGAAAATGAAGTATCTTACAATAAAAGATTCTCATATCTTGTGGAAAAATTTCAAAGAGAGGTATGATTTTATATTTCAAATCAATAAGTGATTACAACTCTACATTATTTAAAATTGGTTTGAAACTGTTGTTATGCGAAGAGAAAATTACTGATGCTAATATATTAGATAAGACATTTGTCACACCCCGCCCCCAGACCACCTTCTTAGCCTAGGAGAGGGATGCGACTGCAGCAGTTATCAACCCTTGAGCTGACACTTACTGCCTAATGATTCTTGTGGAATAACTCTGATACTGTACTATAACTTATACATAGCGGAATGATTAAGTCAAGGAGATAAATTATAACGGATTAAGTAGGCCCATCTTTTATTGTGATAGTGAAATAACGTTTATACAACTTAAGGACTTAACAACAAAGTTTACAATGACAACCGTAAAAACCCTCCGGAAGTGTATACACGTAGCATGTATATCATATCATCAATCAATACAATCATCTATGGAAAGCTTCCTATGACCTCAATTCCCGCTAATGTGCACATCGATCATTTTATTTATTCCGCTAGCAATGCTTAGGTACTTGACCATATTTCCCGTCGGTCGTCACCGACTATTATTTCCCTCCGACCGAAGCCAACCATTATTTCCTGCCGACCGAAGCCGACCAATTTTTCCCGCCAAGCACCTTTTGTTAAGCATGCTAACCACATCCCGGGCATCATTGCAGTTTCCATAGTCACACACAAACAATATCATGGCAACATCATATTACCAAAGCATGTAATTTGCATCTACAGATGCATATATTTCAATATTAGAGTATAAAGCTAAGTGAATACTCAGAATATGCATTTATTATCAACACTGTATAAATACACAATATCCTTTATTTATCAAGCTATATAATATAATATTCACAATATGCTTTCACATACTAAAGCTGTATAATATTCAGCATACATACCAAAGTTATATAATACTCATAATATATCAAAGTTATATGACAATCACAGTACGTATCCAAGCTATAATAACACTTCTACTATGCATTTATTTATCAAAGCAACCTAACACTCACGATATATCAAAACTATAATGCTATAACACTCACAATATGTGTTAATTATCAAAGCTATAACACTCACGATATATCGAAACTATAACGCTATAACACTCACACTATGTGTTAATTATCAAAGCTATAACACTCACCTTAATTACTTAGGAGCCTTTCTAATAGTTCCCTTTTCTACCTCGGGCTCCCTTTTTACCCCTAGAATCCAGATCCAACTTACAACTTAGATTACTTGTAGTTCTATACCTTATTTTGAGATACTTCCTTCTACAAAACTATTCTAAAATGTCTCAAGAAGCTTACCATAAAATCTTAGCTCATAACTCTTCATGGTTTAGCCGGAATCATCCAAAAATCAAGACTAGCCCAGCTTACCCGATAGCTCGACCCCTCTATTTTTTTCTCATTCTCCATCCCAATTCCTTAGAGCTTCTTCTCTGGCAGCCTCATCATGAACACTAGACTCTCTTATCTTTTAGATGGCTTTGGAATTATATCAAACGCTCGAGTAGATTGGGAGATCTCCTCGTCTCAATTTGATGCATTCTCCTCCACCCTCACTGTCCAATGCACTCTATTCTCCCCCTCTTTTTACGAATTTTATGATTTGTGATTTGAAAATGAAATTCCAACGGCTCTATTTATAGGCGTTCAAACCTTCTATGGTGTTGACACCACCTACTTGGCTGCATGGCCAAATGTTTAATCCTCCCTTTATCAACGTAAGTTGACTTCACCTTAGTTCAATGTGTTCTTCCCAAATGCATCCAACACAATTTCTTGGGGTTTAAGAATTTCTCTTAATCGGACACCTAAATTTTAATTGACGTTTGCCCTTACGTCTTCAAGTTTTTTTTTTGTATTCAATTTAGGGTTTCAATGCATAATCTATAAGATCGTGGCCAAATTTAACGCATAAATGCCCAGCCGTTCGATGCACAGGCGGTTTCCTTCGATCGCGTGGGTGTGACGTTCGAATGAGGCGTTCAGGCTGCTCTCGCTCTCTCCTACTTTCTCGCTGATCTCGCTCTTTCCACTCTCGCTCTCTTTCACTTTCTCGCTCACAATCTCGCTTTCTCCACTCTCACTCTCTCTAACTTTCTCGCTCAAACTCTCGCTCTCTCCAACTTCCTCGCTCAAACTCTCGCTCTCTCCAACTTCCTCAGTTCTTCAATCCTTTCTTCACTATTCAGGATTTAAGTCTTCAAGGTTTTCTCTTCTTTTTATCCTTTTAGAGTCCTCTCTACTCGTACTCCAGGATCAAATATGGTTGTCATAACTATAATACCTAACCATTATAGTTTACATTCACTCTTACTAATTGTTGATCCACAAAAGGTGACAATTATTACAGTTATTATGACAATTGTAAAATTATTAGATTATTTACATGACATAGGATTTAACTTTCTCCTAATTAACACCTTAATCACTTACTTAAGTAGGAAAATGGAGATTCGGGTTTCACAACATTTTCACATTTCAAATCTCGAATATACTTATGCAGCAGCAATATCAAGAGAAAAGTTTTAAATAGTATTTTAAATTAATTTCATATATTCTCGTGGCCAAACAAAATAACGAACTATTAATGAAAAATCAAGAATCTCGACCAACTGGGACGATACCATTATCTAAAGTAAATGTCGTGAATTTTAATAATAATCGTGGTCGAGGTCGTGGGCGTGGGCGTGGTCGAGGTCATGACCATGGCAGAGGAAGAAATAATTATTATTTCGATGTGGTCATTCTAATCATTAAAATTTCAAAAGAACCACACAAAAAGATGATCACAAAAGGAAAAACTCTATAAGATAAGAGTTTAAAAAAATTTGAAAATAAATGCTTTCGATGCATAATGACTAGGCATTGGTCACGTATCTCTATCAAGCATCTCTAAAGGAAAAAGAGAAAAATGTGGAAGAAAATTTTACATACCAGGATAATGATATATTTGATCCATCCCATATGACAAATTTGGATGTGGCGGACTTCTTTAAATCTTCTGAAGAGAAAATCGGCAGAATTAATGGAACATCAAGTGTTTCCTTTGACTTTGAAAATATATAGACTTAATGTTGTTGTTTTTTTATTTATCTCCATTTTTTTTTTTTTTTTTTGCTGAGTAGATGTTAACCTTTATATATTCCAAATGTTGTTTTTTTTATCGTAATTATTTTCTTTTTATGAAGAAACCTGGATCATTTTCATCTATTGGGTGGATCAAACAATGAGTAAAAAAAAATTATGTTTGGCAGACGGTGTAACTACACATACAATACTTACAAGTAGAAAATATTTTCCCAATTTGACAATGCTGGAAACAAAAGTCAATACAATATTAGGTTCTACAAACCTAATTGAAGGGTTTAGAAAAGCAAATATTATATTTCCTAGAGGAACACAATTTATAATTGACAATGCATTATTCTCTAGTCAATCAAAGAGAAATCTACTTAGTTTTAAAGATATACATAGCAAAGGTTATTATATTGAGATTGATAGAAAGAATAATATGGAGTATCTTTATATCATATCTATTGTCTCGTATAAAAAATGTATACTAGAAGAGTTGTCTACTTTATCTTATAGATTATATTATACACATATACGAATAATTGAAACATATGCAACAATGAACCTAAAGTTCATGAATCCAAACATGTTTACAATTTGACATAACAGATTAAGTTATCCAGGGTCTATAATGATGAGAAGAATTATTGAGAATTCAAATGGACGTCCATTGAAGAGTCAGAAGATACCAGAAGATTTTCCAATCTAATGAATTATCATGTGATGTTTGCTCTCAGGGCAATTTAATCATTAAACCATCACCAATCAAAGTGAGGATTTAATCATCTGCATTTTTAAAACGAATTTATGGTGATATATGTGGGCATATTAACCCATCAAGTGGACCATTTAGATATTTTATGGTATTAATAGACGCATCCAGCATAAGTCACACGTGTGCTTATTATCAAGTCGAAATCTAGCATTTGCAAAATTACTTACTCAACTAATTAAGTTAAGAGTACAATTTCAGGATTATACAATTAAGACCATTCGTTTGGATAATGCTGGTGAATTTACATTCTAAGCTTTTGATGATTATTGTATGTCAATTGGGATAAGTGTTGAGTTGGCCTTTTGGCCCTTAATCTCAAATTAGTTAATTTCAATTAATTAATTAACCAATGTTTTGATGATAACAAACTCAATTTTTAATTACTGAAAATCTTAGTGTTTTAATATGTCCATAGCGTAGAGCTCGGAACAACGATTCCAACACCTCTTGAATCACTCAAATCGGAGCTAAAACGAAGACAATATGACCGAAACAAGTCTATAGAGAAAATACCGTCGTGGATGACGTGGCATAAACAGACCATTTGCATGTAAACATGTGGTAGCATATTGGTTGAATGGTGGATCATTAAGAGATTAACATATGATGGACTTTTGATTTTTGGATTGATTTAAAACTTTTTGAAAAAATTGAAATTTAAAATAAATTTAATATTATTTTATGTTTGTGTCTAACTGTTAGTTTTTTTACACATTGTATGTTTTTTTGGATTGACTTTAAAGAGAATGAATTTAAAAAGAAAATAAATTAAAAGGAAAATGAATTTAATATTATTTTATGTTTGTGTCTAATAGCTAGTTTTTTATACATGGTATGTTTTTATTTTTTGGATTAATTTTAAAAAGAAAATGAATTTCAAAAGAAAAGGAATTTAATATTATATTTTGTTTGTATCTAACGACTAGTTTAGTTTAAAATCTCCACTATTGATTTTTCTTTTCCAAAATCCAATGGTCCAAATTAATTGTGGTTTCTAAAAATTTTTCCTTCTCTATATAAACCATCTTCCTCTCCCAATTTTACATTTCATAATCCTCCAAAACTCAAAAGTTCTATTGTTGCTCTCTCTAAGTTCCCAATTTTTTTTTCTTTCATCTTATTCTTGAGGGAGTGTTATTGTATTGTGAGGATAAACTTGTTGAGTGCTTAAACTTGTAAATCCACTCTAGTGAGAGTTGTATTGTGTTATTCAAAAATTTCAACATTTGTAACAGTTTGATCCTAAATCGTGGAAAGGATCGGGTTTGTTCTTGAACCCGTAAAAGGAGCGGTGGTGTAACGGTTGGGTTCTAATCCGTGGAAAGAGGCGGAAATATTTTATTCAAATTCCCAAGAGGCGCTTGGGGAGTGGAGTAGGTCGAGTTTGACCGAACCACTATAAAAATTACAGTGTTCTTCTCTAGCTCTTTCTTTTTTTATTTTTGAAATTAATTTAAGTAATTTATTATATGTTTTAGTTTGTTCTTATTTATTTGCTAAAATTTGATAGAATTAAATTATCACATTTTTTGTCATCTTATTTGTTGCATAATTTGAATTTTTCTTATTATTAATAAAAAGTATATTAATTAGTTTAATTGGGTTAATTTAAAAAAAATAATTAAACCCTATTCACCCCTCTAGGGTTGCCATATCGATCCAACAATTGGTATCAGAGCGGGTTGCTCTTTTTGAAATATTTATTTCTTGATAAACTTAATTGTTTTTTAGCTATGGCAACTTTAGGTTTTATCCCTTTTACCGATAGCCAATCTATTACAAAGCCTCCTTTCTTTAATGGTACTAATTATAGTTATTGGAAAAATAGAATGAGATTTTTCTTACTTTCTATTGATTATGATTTATGGGATATTGTTGAGGAAGGGTTTAAAATTCCAACAAAAGATGTTGATGGTGTTAGCACTATAAAACCTAAGGAAGAATGGTCAATAAATGATAATAAAACATGCTCTTTAAATGCCAATGCTATTAATTGCTTATTTTGTGCTTTGAATGAAGTTGAGTATAATAGAGTGTCTATTTGCAAAACCGCTAAAGAGATGTGGGATAAATTAGAAATTACTCATGAAGGAACTAGTCAAGTAAAAGAAACAAAGATTGACATGTTAGTTCATCAATATGAAATGTTTAAAATTGATGAAAATGAAGCTATTTCCGATATGTTTATTAGATTTACTAACCTTATCAATGCTTTAGAAGGACTTGGGAAAAAGTACTCAAATCTTGAGAAGATAAAGAAGTTATTGTGGTCTTTGCCTAAACAATAGAAGCCTAAAATCACCGCTATTCAAGAGGCAAATGATCTCAAATCTCTCTCCATTGATGAACTCATGGGCTCGTTGTTGATGCATGAGATAAAGATCAAGAAAAACATGAAGGATGAAAAAGTATAGCTTTAAAGACCATCTCTTTAGAAGTTGACTCCCAAGATGAAGATGACCTTGATGAAGATGATGTTGCCTATCTTTAATGTAAGTATAAGAACTTTATCAAGAGAAAGAAGCAATTCAAGAAGTATCTCTCCAACCAAAAAGAGTCAAAAGGTGAAAAGAACAAAAATGATGAGTTAATGCAAGAAGTCGGGTCATATTAGAACCGATTGTCCTTTTCTCAAATCATCCAAGAAATCCAAGAAGAAAGCAATGAAAGCTACTTGGGATGATAGCGATGAAAGCGAAAGTGGGAGTGATAATGAAGAAGTGGCCAATTTTTGCTTCATGACTCATAGTGACAAAGATGATGAACAAAATGATGAGGTTTGTTTGAAAGCCTCTAAGAAAAACAAATGGTACTTGGATAGTGGTTGCTCGAGGCACATGACGAGAGACCTATCCAAGTTTGTCTCTCTCTCTAAAAACGATGGAGGTCTTGTAACCTTTGGTGACAACAAGAAAGGTAAAATAATTGGTAAAGGTAGTATAGGTAATGAATCTTCTATTTTAATTGAAAATGTACTTTTGGTTGATGGTTTGAAGCATGATTTACTTAGTATTAGTCAATTGTGTAATAAAGGCTTTAGAGTTGTGTTTGATAAAAAGAATTGCATCTTTGAAAATGTTAGTGATAGAAAAGTTATATTTGTTGGAAATAGAGATGAAAATGTTTGTACTATTGATTTGAATGATTGTTCTATTAATGATAAATGTTTATCGACTTTGCATAATGATTCTTGGTTATGGCATAGAAGACTAGGACATGCTAGCATGCACTTAATTTCAAACATTTCCAAGAATTCTTTGGTTAGAGATCTTCCCAAATTTAAATTTGAAAAAGACAAAGTTTGTGATGCTTGTCAAATGAGTAAGCAAACTAAGTCCTCTTTCAAATCTAAAAATGTAATATCTACAACTAGACCCCTTCAATTATTATACATGGACTTATTTGGCCCTTTCAGAATTGCTAGTTTTGGAGGGAACTATTATGCCTTTGTGATAGTTGATGATTTTTCAAGATTTAATTGAGTTTTGATGCTAAAACATAAGGATGATGCTTTGAAAAGCTTTTTTAGTTTTGCAAAAAGAGTTCAAAATGAAAAAGATTTTTTGATTTCTAAAATTAGGAGTGATCATGGAG
This sequence comes from Benincasa hispida, assembly GCF_027475165.1. Classification (NCBI taxonomy): domain Eukaryota; kingdom Viridiplantae; phylum Streptophyta; class Magnoliopsida; order Cucurbitales; family Cucurbitaceae; genus Benincasa; species Benincasa hispida. The sequence continues at coordinate 16,527 of NW_028326991.1, forward strand.
GAGAATTTGATAGCAATGCTTTTGAAACTTTTTGTGAAGAAAATGGTTTTTCTCATAATTTCTCTGCTCCAAGAACTCCTCAACAAAAAAGTGTAATTGAAAGGAAAAATCGTATTTTGCAAGAACTTGCTAGATCAATGTTGCATGAGTATGGTTTACCTACATACTTTTGGGCGGAAGCCGTTAACACCGCTTGTTATGTTTTAAATAAGTTTTAATTAGACCTTTTTTAGATAAAACTCCTTATGAACTTTGGCATAACAAAATTCCAAATATTGGGTATTTCAAAGTTTTTGGTTGCAAATGTTTTATTTTGAATAACAAAGAAAAACTTGGAAAATTTGATTCTAAGACGGATGTTGGTATTTTCCTTGGCTATTCCTCTACTAGTAAAGCTTATAGAGTTTTCAATAAAAGAACTTTAGTAATTGAGGAATCTATGTATGTAGTATTTGATGAATCTTGCAATGTTATTTCTAATGAGCCGATTTATAGTGATGTTTTAGAAGAAAATTTTGGAGATTTACTTGTTAGTGACAAAGGCAAGGAAATTGTTTCAAGTAAGCAAGAGGTGAGTTTAATCGAAAAGAACGAAGTTGGTTCTTCATCCATGCCTAAAGAGTGGAGGTATGCTCCTTCCCATCCCAAAGAATTAATTATTGGTGATCCCGAACAAGGTGTGAAAACTCATTCCTCTCTTAATATGTTTAATAATCTTGCTTTTTCTCAAATTGAACCAAAAAGTTTTAAAGATGTCGAAAATGATGAATTTTGGATTTTAGCTATGCAAGAAGAATTAAATCAATTTGAAAGGAGTAAAGTTTGGGAGTTAGTCCCTTGGCCCTCTCATGCTTCTATAATTGGAACTAAATGGGTCTTTAGAAATAAAATGGATGAAAATGGAAATATCATTAGAAATAAAGCTAGACTTGTAGCTCAAGCTTATTGTTAAGAGGAACGAATAGATTATGAAAAAACTTTTGCACCCGTTGCTAGATTAGAAGCTATTAGAATGTTGTTTGCTTTTGCTTGTTATAAGAATTTCATTTTGTATCAAATGGATGTGAAAAGTGCATTTTTAAATGGTTATATCATGGAGAAAGTTTATGTAGAACAACCTCCGGGGTTTGAAAGTTTTGATTTTCCTAATCATGTCTATAAGTTGAAAAAGGCTCTTTATAGCTTAAAACAAGCTCCAAGAGCTTGGTATGATAGACTTAGTAATTTCTTGCTTGAGAATGAATTTAAAATGGGTAAAATTGATACTACTCTTTTTATTAAGACTAAAGAAAATGATATGTTTTTAGTACAAATATATGTAGATGATATTATTTTTTGTTCTACTAATCCATCTTTGTGTGAAGAATTTTCTAAGTATATGCATAGTGAATTTGAGATGAGTATGATGGGAGAACTTAGCTTCTTCCTTGGACTCCAAATCAAACAACTCAATGATGAAATTTTCATAAGTCAAGAAAAATACACAAGGGATTTGCTCAAAGGGTTCAAATTCAATGAAGGTAAAATTGCAAAAACTCCTATTAGCACATCCACTAAGCTTGACAAGGATGAAAAAGGTAAGTGTGTGGATATAAAAACTTATAGAGGTATGATTGGATCTTTACTTTATTTAACTGTTAGTAGACCCGATATTATGTTTAGTATATGTCTTTGTGCTAGATTTCAATCTTGTCCTAAGGAATCACATTTACATGCCGTTAAAAGAATTTTTAAATATTTGCTTGGTACTATTGATTTAGGCTTATGATATCCTAGAAATGTTGAATTTAATTTGGTAGGATATTCCGATGCGGATTTTGCGGGTAGTTTACTTGACCGTAAGAGTACTAGTGGGACTTGTCAATTTCTTGGTAGTTCCTTAGTTTCTTGGTTTAGTAAAAAGCAAAATTCGGTTACCTTATCCACTATCGAAGCAGAATATATTGCAGTTGCTAGTTGTTATGCTCAAATTCTTTGGATGAAACAAACTCTTTATGATTTTGGATTAAAGTTTGATAATGTGCCTATATTTTGTGATAATACTAGTGCTATTAATTTGACTAAAAAATCCTATACATCATTCTAGGACTAAGTATATTGATATTAGGCATCACTTTATTAGAGAGCATGTGCAAAATGATAATATTACTCTTGAATTTGTAGGCTCTAATAATCAATTAGCGGATATTTTTACCAAGTCTTTGAATGAAGAAAACTTTTGCAAAAATAGGCTTGAGCTCGGTATTATTCGTTATGATGCCTCCTGATTTTATAATTTTACTTGTTAAATCTTTTAGAATGCATTTTAATAGGGGAGATATGGAAAGCATGTGTTAATATTCTTAGGGGGAGTTGTGCTAAATTTATGTTCGTATTTTTAAGGGAAACATTTATGTAGTTCTAAATTTTTCTTAATTATTCTTTTTTATGATTACAAATGGGGAGAAGTTTAAGAAAAATATGTTATGGTTTTGATTGTATTAATTAGGGGGAGAATTTATTTTTTTGAGTGAATTTCAAGAATGATCTTTATGGTGATATGTTAAATTTTAATTATGTGCTACATATGGTTTACATGTATTTCAAGCTATTTTTCTTGAATGGTTTGTCATCATCAAAAAGGGGAGATTGTTGGCTTTTTGGCCCTTAATCTCAAATTAATTAATTTTAATTAATTAATTAATCAATGTTTTGATGATAACAAACTCAATTTTTAATTACTTAAAATCTTAGTGTTTTAATATGTCCATAGTGTAGAGCTCGGAACAACGATTCCAACACCTCTTGAATCACTCAAATCGGAGCTAAAACGAAGACGATATGACCGAAACAATTCTATAGAGAAAATATCGTGGTGGATGACATGGCATAACCAGACCATTTGCATGTAGACATGTGGCAGCATATTGGTTGAATAGTGATTATGAAGAGATTAACATATGATGGACTTTTGATTTTTGGATTGATTTAAAATTTTAAAAAAATGAAATTTAAAAGAAATTTAAAAGGAAAATAAATTTAATATTATTTTATGTTTGTGTCTAACTGCTAGTTTTTTTTACACATGGTATGTTTTTTTATTTTTGGATTGACTTTAAAGAGAATGAATTTAAAAAGAAAATAAATTAAAAGGAAAATGAATTTAATATTATTTTATGTTTGTGTCTAACGGTTACATGGTATGTTTTTATTTTTTGGATTAATTTTAAAAAGAAAATGAATTTCAAAAGAAACGGAATTTAATATTATATTTTGTTTGTATCTAATGACTAGTTTAATTTAAAATCTCCACTATTGATTTTTCTTTTCCAAAATCCAATGGTCCAAATTAATTGTGATTTCTAAAAATTTTTCCATCCCTATATAAACCATCTTCCTCTCCAAATTTTAAAACAAACAAATTTTACATTTCATAATCTTCCAAAACTCAAAAGTTCCATTGTTGCTCTCTCTAAGTTCCCAATTTTTTTTTTAATCTTATTCTTGAGGGAGTGTTATTGTATTGTGAGGATAAACTTGTTGAGTGCTTAAACTTGTAAATCCACTTTAGTGAGAGTTGTATTGTGTTCTTCAAAAATTCCAACATTTGTAACGGTTTGATCCTAAACCGTGGAAAGGATCGGGTTTGCTCTTGAACCCATAAAAGGAGCGGTGGTGTAACGTTTAGGTTCTAATCAGTGGAAAGAGTCGGAAAGATTTTATTCAAATTCCCAAGAGGCGCTTGGGGAGTGGAGTAGGTCGAGTTTGACCGAACCACTATAAAAATTACGGTGGTCTTCTCTAGCTCTGTCCTTTTTTTTAAAATTAATTTAAGTAATTTATTGTATGTTTTAGTTTGTTCTTATTTATTTGCTAAAATTTGATAGAATTAAATTATCACATTTTTTGTCATCTTATTTGTTGCATAATTTGAATTTTCTTATTATAATAAAAAAATGTATTAATTAGTTTGATTGGGTTAATTTAAAAAAAAAAATAATTAAACCCTATTCACCCCTCTAGGGTTGCCATATCGATCCAACATGTTGAACACTCAGTAGCTCATGTTCAAACACAAAATGGTTTGGCGGAATCATTCATAAAATGTTTGCAGTTATTGCTAGACCATTGCTTATGAGAGTTAAGCTTCCTGAGACATTCTATTTTGCATGCAATTTCACTTGTGTGCATTACCCAGTATCTTATCATAAGTACTCACTATTAGAACAGTTTATGGTCACGAGCCAAATATTTCTCATTTGAGAATTTTTTGATGTACAATATATGTTTCAATTGCTCCACCACAATGTGCTAAGATGGGTTCTTAAAGGAGGTTAGGAATATATACTAGATATGATTTCCCATCAATTATCAAATATCTTGAACCCCCGACGGGTGATGTATTTAGTGCATGATTTGTTGATTGTCATTTTAATGAGACAAATTTTCCAACATTAAGTGGAGGAACTAAGAAGTTGGAAAAAGAAATGACATATAATGCATCGTTATTGTCTCATTTAGATCCTCGTACAAATCGATGTGATCTTGAAGTTCATAAGATAATTCATTTGCAAAATATAGCAAATCAGTTACCAGATCCATTTATAGATGTAAAGAAAGCAACTAAGTCACATATACCAGCTACAAATGTTTTATCGAAAATTGATATCCTAACACAGCAAGTTGTCACTAATGAGTTTAGAACACGTCAGAAGCGTGGCAGACCAGTGGGTTCCAAAGATAAAAATCCTTGAAAATGAAAAATAATTAATAGTCAAGAAAACTTGGTTGAGGATGTAAATACCCATGAAGAAATTCATGACATGACTAATGAGGAAGGTGAAATACATAAAGATAGTAATAAGATTTCAATAAACTATGTCATGAATAGAAAAGATGGAACCAAACTCATGTAGTTATCGACAACATTTTTGCGTATAACGTTGCTCTTGATATTATATCTGAAAATGAGGATTCCGAACCAAAATCTGTTGAAGAATGTCGACATAGAAAAGATTGACTTCAATGAAAATAAGCAATCAAGGCAGAATTAAATTCACTTTAACGTCGATTTTTTGGACCAATAGTTTAAACACCAGAAAGTGTCAGATCCATGGGATACAAATGGGTATTTATAAAAAAAAAAAGAAATAAAAATAATGAGATCACAAGATATAGAGCAAGACTAGTTGCACAAGATTTTTCACAAAGACTTGTTATTGATTATGAGGAGACGTATTCTCCGATGTTGGATGCAATTAGACTAAGATATTTAATTGGTTTGTCTGTGTATGAAAGTATGGATATGCATCTTATGTATGTAGTCACAACATATTTATATGGATCTCTTGCTAATGATATTTATATGAGAATCCCAAAAGGATTTAAGGTACCTGAATCATATAAATCAAATTTTCGGGAATTGTATTCAATAAAGTTACAGAGATCGCTATATGGATTGAACCAATCAGGGCGAATGTGGTACAATTGCATGAGTAGATATTTGTTGAAAGAAGAATATAAAACAATACAATATGTCCATGTGTTTTTATAAATAAATCACAGTTGGGATTTACTATTATAACTGTATATGTTGATGACTTAAATATAATTAGGACTTCTGAAGAGTTTTCAAAAGCAATAGAATATCTTAAGAAAATTGAGATGAAAGATTTCAAAAAAACAAAATTTTTCCTTAGATTGCAAATTGAGTATTTAGTAGATGAGATATTTGTTCATCAGTCAACTTATACAAGAAAAGTTTTGAAAAGATTTTATATGGACAAAGCACATCCATTGAACATTCCAATGGAAGTTCGCGCACTAGATGTAAAAAAAGATATATTTCAATCTCGAAATGATAATGAAGAACTTCTTGATCCTGAAGTACCATATCTTAGTGCAATTGGTGCACTTATGAATCTTGCTAATAATACAAGAACGGATATTGAATTTTCAATAAATTTATTAGCAAAATATAGTTATTCTCCAAAAAAAAAAACATTGAAACGAAATTGAGCATATACTTTGTTATCTTTGAGGAACGATCAACATAGGTTTGTTTTATTCAAATAAATCAAATTTTGATCTAGTTGATTATGCAGATTCTGGATATTTATCTGACCATACAAAGCTAGATCTCAAACGTGTTATCTGTTCATAGTGTGAAGGAACTACTATATCATGATGATCGGTGAAACAGACCATAACAGTCACTTCCTCAAATCATGCTAAAATTCTTGCAATTCACGAGACTAGTCGAGAATATGAATAGCTAAGATCAATGATGCAGCACATTTATGGAACATGTGGTTTTTCATCCAGTAAAAATCTTCCAACGATATTATATGAAGGCAACACAACATGTACATTCCAAATTAAAGGAAGATATATTAAAGAATATAGAACAAAACATATTTCACCGACATTTTTCTATACTCATGATCTTGAAGAAAATGGCGACATCACTATACAACAAATTGTTCGAAAGATAACCCAGTATACTTATTTACAATGACATTACCTACCACGACCTTTAAAAACTAGTGCATAATACTGGAATTTGGTGACTCAGAGATCTCAAGTGATGTTTCCATGAGCGGGAGTAAATATATTTTTTAAGAGTATCAGATTATATGAAAAATGTATTCTTTTTCCTTCACTACGATTTTTTCCCGTTGGATTTTTCCTAGTAAGGTTTTGACAAGGTATATTTCATATATAATGGACATCTAAGGAGAGTACTATAAATATGTTAAATTATATGTAATGTAGATGCCCATTATTAGTGTTCATTGGCTATATATCACTTATCCATTATCACATGTGTTGTCCATATGTCTCAAGATTACCCCTTCTACTTGCCAAATTGCTTATAAATAGTAGCATTTGTTGAGTTTTGAAAGACACACATATTGGTGATCAATCCAAAAAGATTGGAGAAAGTTTGAGAAATTTATTATTTGTTATTTTATTTATTATTTGTTATTTATTTATTTTATTATATATCATTATTATATTATATTTTTTCATATCCTTATTTTCGTAGTGCACTGTTCACAACAGTTATGATTTTATTGCACTTCCAATCTATTATAACATTGTCAAATTATATCTCAAAAGTTGCTTAAAAAACTCTCAAGAGAATAAAGAAATAAAGAAAGTGATCAAATTTAATTTCATTCGAATAGGGGTGTGTACGGTCAGTTCGGTTCGATTTTGGGCCTAACTAAGGACCGAATCAAAACTCTTGGTTTACATAAAATAGAACGTTGAAAACCAAGTTCCATTGATTCCGGTTTTTGAACCAAAATAGGTTTGGTTTGGTTCAGCTCGATTTAAACTGTTTTTTTTTAAAATATATATATATATATATATATATATCTCCACAATTGTGCCTTCTTTGTTCCTTCTATCCTGCTTATTTTTGCTCTTTCTAGTTACCAAAATCTATCAATAATCACCCAATTAATCACATTTCTAAATCAACCTAAAATTCAATACATTTCATTCAAAATCTCATTCAAAGTTCATCCAAAAATAAAATGAAAAAACAAATACTTAGAACTGAAAAGAACATAACCCCAATAACAAAAAATAAATTAAATATATGGAGTTGAAAAGAACATATTCAAACTCTCTTTGCTTTGTTCCAACTTCTATTCACTTACATCTTTGAACCTCTATATTTGGAGATCGGAGACGGAGCCGGAAGCGTGTGACTGAGGAGGAGAAGAGAAGTGAAGAATGGAGAACAAAGATGGAACCAGAAGCATCCGGAAACGTGCATTGAGAGAAGAAATGAAGATGGTCACTGCCACCGGAGAGTCCAGCGGCCGACGTGGAGACTTGGAGAGAGGGAGACTGAGGGTGAGGGTGCGTTGTGTCACAATTGCTCTTTCGGAAGCTTCTCTTAGCGATTGTGCGGCACTTGTTCCCGCTCACGAACAAGCCAGCCAACTCGATTACGGACTGCCGATGGCACACCGAGTGCCTCTTGCAACCTCCACCCCCGTTTTAGGGAAAACGGTTTTAGAAAACGGGTTTGGAGAAAAGGTTTTCGTAAGAAGATTTGTGAGTGTGAATAAAGAAAGAAAGATTGTAGTAGACTAGAAAGCAATAAGCAACAACAACGGCTTTATAGAGTACTACTCCGGGTATGAGGAAATGATGGTTAGTCTTATCCCCATATAGTGCATTCTGAACAAAAAGCCAACTGGCGCCCTTGCATATGCAAAAGGGCGAGTGGTCACTTACAATGAAAATGTAAAGAAAGCAAGCTAACTAAACTAATACAATACAGGACATGAAAATATGCTAGAAGGGGGTTGGATTGGGCATGCGGCCATGGGCAACAGGCCCTGGACAAGCATGACCGTTACATTCTCCCCCACTTAATTGGTTGACGTCCCCGTCAACCGACCTTGTTCAAAACCTGCGATGGCCGGAGCCGCATTTTTCAAGTCTTCGGCCCGCTCCCAACTGATCTCTTCATCGGGGAGATCCTTCCATTTCACCAAGAACTCTGTCAGTTCTCGTCTGGGTCTTCCACTACGGCGCGTACGTTTACCCAAGATTTGTGCAACTTCTTTCTCAGCAAAACTCTTCATCGTGACTGATGGGCGCCTTAGCATGTTCCGCTGTCCATCCTCGGGTTCGGGATGATAGGGCTTCAGGAGATTCACACCGATGACAGAATGAATCTTCATCCATGAGGGTAACTGAACCCTATATGAGGTTCTCCCGACCTTCTCAATTACCTCCACTGGACCTTCGTATTTCCTTACTAGCCGTTGGTCTCTCTGGCCTCGGAACTGAAACTGTCCCGGTCGTAGCTTGATCAGGACCTTGTCCCCAGCTTGAAACTCAAGGGCCCTCTGCTTCTTACCAGCCCATTTCTTCACTCTCCTTGATGCTCTTTCTAGGTAGGCGCGAGCTATCTCAGGGGTTTTGCTCCACTCTTTAGTGAAGTTATGTGTCTGAGGACTTCTGCCTGCATAAGGGTGGTCCACCAAGTGTGGCCTGAGTGGCTGTCTGTCGCACACTTCGAGGGCCGCCTTTCCGATCGCGGAACTCTGCTGGATATTGAAGCTAAGCTGAGCCATACCTAACAACTCGTCTGACTGTTTTCGACGCTCAGCCAATTCGGGCGGGGCCATCTGATATGCCTTCCTGGCAGGCGGCTTTGCCCCTGGCAACAACTCGACCTCATGGTCAATCCCCCTTCGTGGGGGTAGGGACTTGGGCAAGCTTCTCAGCCTGACGTCCCGATACTCTTCCAAGACAAATAGATCGTCTTGGGGGATCTCCTCTTCAGCGGACTCAACCGATTCTACTGGGATGGTCATGAACGTGGGTTCGTCGTGGGCCGGGCCCCTCTTCAATTGGAGGGCTGAGATCATTCTCACTCCATTTGGCCGCTTGATACTTGCTTGGACTACGGTCGGTGTAGATCCGGTAATGACTAAGCATTTGGCGAGGGGCACTGGTATGACTTTATGTTCAAGTAGGAATTCCATCCCCAGTACCACATCAAAATCATCCATCTTGACAATCACGAAGTCGACGAGGCCCTTCCAGTCTCCTAACTTTACCGGAGTTCTCTTCGCTATCCCCGAAATCGGTAGGGCTGCGGAATTCACAGCTTTCATCTTTCCTGCATCTCTTTCCCAATTCAAGTTCAGGCGGCGAGCTTCCGTTTCCGCCATGAAGTTATGGGTAGCCCCAGAGTCAACCATAGTGGTTTTGGCCGATCTTTGGTTGACCCAAGCGTCCACATACATGAGACCTTTCTCTAGTGGCTCCGTCGCCTTTCCCATATTCTTCTGGAGTGCAGACAGAAATTTCAATGCCCCCATCCTGGGATTCTCAATTTCTGCCGTTGGCTCGGTTACCGTCTCCTCTAGTTCGGCCTCGTCTCCGGAGGTAGAGGCTAATGTGGCTTGAAAAGCACTGAACGCGGTTTGATTTGGACATTCACGCGCCCTGTGTGGCCCTCTACATATGAAACAAGACAGGGGGCGATTGTAATTGTTATGCTGTTATGGCGGCCCCCGCCAGTTGTTTCCTGATCTCGGTTGGGATGATTTACGGTCCCCCCCTGTGTTCTTGTCTCCTCCCCCAGACCTGGGAGGGCTGGAACGGCTATTTCTGTTTTCCTCATTTGAGGAAGTTGATTGCTTCCTCACATCTTGTGAGTCAGTGCTAAGGTCGTATAGTCGTTCAGCTGCCGCATAGGCAGAGGGGAGATTCTGTACTCTCTGTTCATATAGTTTTGCTTTTGCCCACGGTTTCAGCCCCTCCACAAAGCAAAAGACCTTGTCTTTTTCGGACATATCTCGTATGTCCAACATGAGTCCTGCAAACTGTTTTACGTAGTCCCTGATGTTACTTGTTTGCTTTAGCTCTCTGAGTTTTCGTCGAGCCAAGATCTCAACATTTTCAGGGAAGAACTGCGAACGAAGTTCTTGTTTCAATCTATCCCAAGTATCAATAGTGCAACGTCCTTCCTGTATGTCTGTAAATCGTGATCTCCACCACAGTTTTGCATCTTCAATTAGATGCATCGTTGCTATTGTGACTTTCGACTCTTCAGTCACTGTGTTCGTCGCCTTGAAGTATTGCTCAAGGTCGAAGATAAAATTTTCCAGGGCTTTCGCTTCTCGCACCCCACAGAAGGGTTTTGGTTCTGGGATTTTTATTCGGCTTACTGCCACTGCGCCCCCAGGTGGGGCTTGGTTCCCTACCGCTCGGATGGTGAGATTCACCCTCGCACTCACATCCGCTATCTCGGCTCTGACGACATCCAGGGCCGATCGAAAGTCTTCAGATAGGTCGGTTACCATCTGAAGTATTGCTTTTTGGGAGCTGTCCAGCTCTTCGACACGCTCCTCTATGTGGGCAAC
>NW_028326992.1:0-8955 GCF_027475165.1 Benincasa hispida
TCAGAGAGTAATCTTTCGGTGGAGGAAGAAATGGTGGTGGTGGCTGATTCTGAAAATGCTCCGATCGAACAAACTAAGCCAAATTGGGGGGATCAGTTCTCTGTGTCTGCCGGCGAGTGAGTCCTAAGACTTTAATTACGAGAGCTTCAATTAGCAATGGCGAAGAAAGGGAAGAGGCACCAATAGAAGAAGCGACATTCTTCCTCGATTTCAAAGATGGATCGCGATTCGAGCGTGATTTTAAATGAAGATTACAGTCCAACAGCGGGGATTTCTTCACCCGGAGTGCTGCAGAATCACCAGTAGTATACTTTAATGACGGAAGCGTTATCTCCACCGCCCTCCACCGCCGTGAAACTCAACTACTTGCAGTTTCAGAAGGGGTATCAACAAAAAACCCAGATGTTTCCAAAAATGGAGTATAATTTCTTCAGCGGAGAGGAGGCTTGCAATTTCTTCTCCGATGAGCAAGCTCCAACTCTGCACTGGTGGAGCTAAATCCATGGCGGTAAAAAGGCGAAATTTAAGAGAATAAAAACGGAAAGTAGATTTTGAAAATTTGGGTGTGTAAGTTAATTCTAAAGATGGGTGGAATGGAATGAAGGAAGAAGATGAAGTTAACTGGGGAAAGTAATGGAGAAATTGAGGTGGGATTCTCCATGAAAATAATTTGGGCTATTTTTTTTCCTTTTTGCCTTTGATTCTTCCATGAGTTCGTGAGGGGATCAAAACTGAAATCCAAGTTGTAAAAATGAAAACCAGAAAACAAAAAAACAAAAAAAAAAAAAAAAAAAAAAAAAAAAACAGAGAGAAAATCAAATAGGTGTTAGAAAAAAATAATGTAATGGAGAAATAACCATAGTGTTCGCTCTTTTGCCGTCGTTCAAACAAAACTTTACAACTTCCATTCAACTTTATGGACTTCAAATTGAGAAGAAAAGGATTAGTTTTAGGTTTCATATCTAAGTTCATCAATTTAGTCCCTAAACTAAAAAAAAGTTAAAAAGTTCATTTAATAATTATTTCATTTTTTGTCTTTTGTTTTTAAAATTAAGTCTATATTTTTTTCATTTTTTTATAATGATTTGCATCTTTCCTAAGTACAATAATTAAATTCTTAATCAAATTTTTAAAATAAAAACAAATTTAAAAACTGCTATTTTAATTTTCAAATTTTAGTTTACAGTTTTTGAAAAGAATACATGAAAAATAATCTACTATGTTCTACAAATTAAGATAAAAAATTGAGATTTTCTAGTTTATGTCATAAATGATTTGAAAAAATAGGTATATAGTTAAAATTAATGAACAATAGCAAAGCATAAAACTAAAAAAATAAAAAACTGGAATAAAAAACAAACAGGAAAAAAAAAATAGAACCAATCTCATTCACAAAAAACTATGATACCCAACTCAACTCAATTCTGCACTCAAACACAAACTTCCAAACTCAACTCAACTCAACTTTGCACATCAAACACAGACAATAATTACCAACTCAACTCAACTTTGCACAACAAATACAGACAATTTAACTCCTCAAATAATTTAACTCTCCATATAACAATTACCAACTCAACTCAACTCATCACACACTAAACGTCCCCTACATGTTTTTATTTACTAAAACAAACGTGTTAGATTTGAATTAATTCTTGCAATTAATTCCAAATCTAAAAATATTTTTTTTCTTAAAAAAGTTTTTTAAGCAGCAGCTTGGGGAGACACGGAAAAAATTAGCTTTTCAGATCTTTTGATCCTCTCTGTTTTCGGCTGCCATTAATGTTTCTGAGCTAATTTTTCGATTGATTACAACCCATTCTCCAACGACTGCATGTCAGAGTTCGGGTGTTGTGTAAACCTTGGAGAACAATCGGCTTCTTGCGATATAGCACCGAGGTTGCTCCGTTCTTGCTTTCAAAGTAGTGGGTTTATTCATGACTCAATAATTTTTATCTGGATTAACAATTATGTTTTTGTAACACCCTAAATTTTGTTTTTAATGTAATTTCAATATTTTCTAGTATTAGAGGGCATTATTTGAAGTTTGAAAATTCAAAATGTAATTATTGTGATTTAATTGCTAAGAAAAGGGTATTCCAATTTAATGGTTTATTTGGAGGGAGGTTATGGAAATTGGACTTTTAATGTCACACAAATTAAATTTGAAATTAATATCAAGAATTAGTTCATTTTGGAAGGAAGAAGTGTTTCAATTTAATGGTTTAATTGGAGGGAAGTTATGCAAATTGAACTTTTAATGTCACACAAATTTAATTTGAAATTAGTGTCAAGAATTAATTTCATTTTGGAATGGGGTTATGTCACACAAATTTAATTTGAAATTAATGTCAAGAATTAATTTCACTATGGAAGGGGGTGAGTTAGACTCTTTGTGAATTGAAAATTTTACGGGAGAAAAGGATTGAAAGTTGGAAGCAGGGTTTGATTGAAGGAAGATTTTGGAGATTGAAATCTTGAGGGTGGTTGTTGCTCAGGCTTCGTTGGGGAATTGAATTCAAAGATTGATTATTGAAGACTGCCGCTTGGAGCGATATCTGAATCTAGTATCGAGGTAAGTAATCTTACTACTGGAAACTGCCCACGGGTCAGACATTAGATGTATGTTAGCATGACAGATTGATATTATGACAGAAGGATAGCATGATAGAATAATAGTATAGTATAACCGATGTATGTTCTTGTATGATGATTTGAAAGATTAATTGTGCACATAGATACTTGAATGCTAGCATGAGATGATATTTGATTCCATGAGGTTGAATTTGATCTGAGGATATTGAGGCGTATATATATGTTGTAGAGCCATGATGTTGAGGTGTATATGTATGTTATAGAACCATGTTGTGATACTTATGATGTTGAGATTGTGATATTGTCCTCATTGATTATTTAGATGCCTATTAGATGTTGTGTTTCCTTCGGGATTCACTAGAGGTGGTGTTATCCTTTCAGATTCACCAAAGGTTGTGTTTCTTTCAAGATTCACCAGAGGTGGTGGTTTCCTTCGAGATTCACCAGAGGTGGTGGTTTCTTTTGGGATCCACCAGAGGTTGTGTTTCCTTCGGGATTCACTAAAGGTGGTACTTTCCTTCAGAATTTACCAAGATTGTGGGTCTTACGGGACTTACTAGAGGTGGTGGGCATACTATACTACAGTAGGATAAAGATCAGTTTTTCATGTATGTATGTGTCCCATGAGAACTAGAGAAGTTTATATGTACCATCAGAGGTAGGCATCTAGAGGACATAGATGCCTAGCCTAACCCCCCAGTAGTGGAGTTACTTACTGAGTATTTTATATTCACCATTTCTCATGTTTATGTTTTAAGTAAGGGTAGGGACACGCCGGCGAATGACAAGAGGAATCCGTGATCGAGCCACTGGGACCAGTTCTATGCTTCCGCTCATGATATTTAGATTTCTTTCGATATTTTTTAACTTTCAGTTTGACGTTTGAAACTTACTATTAAGATTTGTTTTTAGACCTATTTATTATCATTTATGATTTATGGGTACCTATCGTCTATTTTTAATATTTGAATTTAATGAAGATCTTTTGAATTTACGTTATTTATTTAGCATTTATTTCACTATAAAAGGGTGTCGTTTTAAGTTCCATGCATGCATGTGTGTTTAGTAACAGCCCAAATTGAGTCCTAGGGGGTCGGGTCGTTACAGTTTTCATATAGGTAACTTGAACTTCTGACTTCTTTTCTATTATTTAGATTCTCTTACTGACTTCACATCGAAATTATTTTTCTTTGATCAAATAGTATTTAAACCAAAATAATATTTTAATAAAAAATCGATTTAGATTGTAGAAAAAGGATTTGGGATCTCAAAAATAAAGAAGTAAAAGAAGAAGAAGAAGAACTCTACCATATAGATAATGAAATTAATGCGATATTTAAATATGAAACAAATACTTAGACAGTGCTTGCTTCGTGCTTCACATCTCAGAGTTCCCATGTGCAATCTTACTTATTGAATAAACAAATAAAATAGAAAATCGATCTTCCTTATGCAAAGTTCTCATTTTCTAATTACATTTTATATTTTCTTTGTTATTTAATATCTGCATGAATCATGGTGTCTAATACTTTATTCTTTTGTTTTTTATATTCAAAATCTACTCAAATAGTTTTTTTTTTTTTTTTCATAAATATCATATCTAGAAGTTTATTCAATTTTAGTTCTTATATTTTTAAGATGTCCATATTTAGTATATGTACTCTCAATAAATCGTAAATTTTATCCCTACTACTTGTTATGGTTATTTTTTTTCAATTTTTTTTTGTTTATTTACATTTTCACTATAAATTTTGAAAATATATTCACATGATATATTTTCTTTAAGGAAAATTATTATTATTATTTAGCCAATTTCGATAAAATTTATTTTTAATATATTAAATTTAAGATTTATTATAAATACAAGATTAAAGTTGAATAATACTCGAAGTACATGAATTAAAGTAACATTTTATTTTTTTTACAGTTTGCTCAAATTATATAAAATTTTGACTTTTCTTGTTAAAAAATAGAAATAAATACCTACTTTATCTCAAAAGTTAGCTCATTGTTTGTTTGTGTTTTACCTTAAAATGAAAATAAATGATAAATAACCATTTTTTCAATTGATTAAGATGCTCATCATTTCACTAAAAGTTAATGGAATATTACACTTCAAATAATAAATGAAAATTTGAAAATTTCAACCTTTAATTTTAAAGGAATGAATACATACCAATTACCATTTAACTATATTCATTTTTAACGAAAAATATTTACTTTTATTATTATTAAATTAAACTAAAAATCTTACATGTATTTGACTATTAACTTATAATTTATGCATATAATATCGATTCTCTACATAATTAAAAATATCTGTACTTCTTAGATTTTAAGATTTAATGATGATTCTATAAAATTAGTCAAGGTGGCTATAAGCTGATTTGAATATTTGTATTTTGGTTGTCGACGTAGTATTTATAGTATATTAGTGTGTATACATATTCATGTAATAAAGTTATATATATATATATATATATATATATATAGGCATCACTCTAATTCAGAGAGTCAAGCGAGCAGAAATCCCCACTGTTCTTCTTTCTTCTTCTTATTCTTCTTGTGTGGCTTCTTATTGGGGTTGATAATGGCCGCCTCATTTGCTGCTCCCGCTCAGGGCTTGGTTCATCGTCAAAATCTGACGCTCGCATTTTCCAATTCCAACTTCAATCGCACTCAACTTCAATTCCAGGGGACACTTTCTGCAAAATCACAACCCTTCTCCTTTTCTTCTCAATTGAAGCTTCCTAATGTTGCCTCCCCCACCAACGATCACCGTTCCTCTTTTGTGCAAACCGCCGCCGTTCGCCACATCGTCGGCTCTCTTGCCAAAGCTGGTGGCCTTCGCTTTGCTGTGGTCATTTCTCTTTCCCGCTCTTTCTTCTTCTTCTAATTCATGATGTTCTGTTCGTTCTTGAGGTTACTCAGGCGTTTTTTAAAAAAAAAAATAATTTTGGACTTGTGAGTTCTAGGCATCTGAAGTGGTTTTTCCTTTTCGTTTGCCTAGTTGAGAATCATGCTTTTAGATGATGCTGTCTCGTCTGTGAAATTATTCGCTTCTAAGAAACGTTCTTTTGATATGTTGCCTGCATTCAATTCAAAGGTTATGTGACAATGAGTGATTTCTCTGATTCGCTACAATCAATTCAAACCATGCCTATGTATTCTTGTGATGTATATAATTGAACTTCTTACAAGCCTTTTAGCTGCAGCCGTCCGGGTGAATTCTGTTATCATGAGTCTAAACTGAGTTTTTTGGCCTCCTAGTCATTTCTGACTATGAACTCGTGATTTAACCATAACATCTATGTTATTTCATGTTTGCATATTCCATTGATGGGTTTGTCACTGTTAACATCTTTTTGCTTTGGTGAAGGTTGTGGGGCGGTTCAACGAAATTGTGACAAGGCCAATGCTCGAGGGAGCTTTGTCTACATTCAAAAGTTATTCAGTGCAAGACGAGGATGTTGATGTAAGCGTTTCGTTATACAACATGGGAAAGTCGCATCTTCTTGTTTTTTGCTAGTTTTGGAAACTTAGATTCATTTATTTTAATTAATCGAAACAGAAAACAAGTTTATGACACCGTTAAGCATATGCCAAGCAGAGCAAGCTAGTGAATAATTAATTTTTGAAATTATATTGTTTCAAAAGGCTATTGAGGCTCACACCGAGGCAAGACTCTAACTTTTAGCCTTGAGATTGATGCCTTCTTTGAATCACAAGAGGCAAGCCACTTGTGAAAACACACTGAGGATTTAAGTCTCTGCTCCTCGTGTAATGATTAGAAGAATAATATTAATTTGCCTCTTTCTTATAAAATTTAAAGGTTTGAGTTGGGGTAATTTGAACATTTTTAATTTTAGTTGATATTAGTAGTGATGCTGAAGATATCCTTTTAAAATTTTTGTTTAAGTGGGGTAATACACTTTTGTATGACTATTATGTGTTGATTTGTAAAACTTTTTTTACGTAAATTTGGAGTTGACCCTTCACCTCTTAGGAAGAGCTTAAAGTTGCCTTTAGCCTTTAAAACATGGGAAACTAGATTTTCTGTATGTCATGAGTACAAGTGAACAATTTTAACTAGATATTATGGGTACGAGTATAATAGGGTGACTGAATTTCATTGACAGACAACAAGTATAATAAATAACATACACCTTTCATCAGATTTGCATCGAGAGAAAACGTGGATCTGACCTCTGCTAGTTGGCATGGAACTTTAACTTTGCTTGACATGTTGACTTTATTATTTACCTCACTATCGTATCAGGTTGTCTGGGTCCCGGGGAGCTTTGATATTCCTGTGGTTGCTGAAAGGCTTGGGCGATCTGGGAAGTACCATGCTGTCTTGTGCATTGGAGCTGTGGTATGATTTCCCGTAACATGTATCAAGTCCTTTTGTATATTCTAGTCTTGAGTGCACTTATTAATATCACAAACCACTTCATTATGATAGATTAGAGGTGATACATCCCACTATGATGCCGTTGTAAACTCTTCTGCATCTGGAGTACTTTCTGCCGGTTTGAATTCAGGTTGATTTTCTTGTTTCTGTTGTTTAGTAGAACTTTCTATTATTTTACCCTATTAATTTAAGTTTTTCTAACCAATTTTTGTTTTGAATTGCTTATCTTTTATAAGTTCAACCTCACGGGTTGAGCTTTGAACATAGTGGTTAAGGCTTTTGATTCCTATTGATATCTTCAAGAATTCTAAGACCATCATATCTTGAGACATTTAAGAACGTTTGAGTTACTAAATACTAAATATTGCAGTGAAGTTGACTTCATTATTCCAGTTTTTACATCTATGAACCATGAGGGATTAAGGAATTTCAGGGTATGAAAAGGACAAGCATCTGGTTGCTATAGATTCATAAGTAGATGCAGATACATAAAATTTGTGTCATGATATGCACATTCCTAGGCTTTTTTTTAAAAAAAATGGTGTCTCCAATTAAAGCTTATATTTCTCTCTCAATTGCACGTTAACAGTACTCGTAATTAATTTGATATAAAAATGTTTAAGGCCTTGGTCATCAGTCGAAGTATCTCCTTTTTAATGGAATAGCAAGGTTATAGGTTATATTTCAGCGGAGCAAGGCCCCTATTAAAGCATCTCAATATAAGGCTTGGTAATAGTTTGAGTTGGAACAGCAATGATTTTATGTTTAAGCTGTTGGGAGCTGTAGTGAACTATGTTCTTGTTTTTGATAACTGATATGAGAATTATCTTTTACCCGTTATATGTGCAAACCTGTGTTAAAATTATTGATAGACTCGGACATTGAATTATTGATAAATACAATACTAGTAATCTCTGTACCATCTTTTTAGAGAAGTACCATTTATGTCAATGTTGCCATCTTAGTTTTACTCTTTCTTCATCTTTTAGTTATCACCAGAAACTTAAGCCATTTTCTTATGCCCGTGTAGGAGTTCCATGTGTATTTAGCGTCTTGACTTGTGACAACTTAGAACAGGTAAATATGATCTAAACTGACTGTCAACAAGTATTCTACCTATAGAGAATTGTTTTCAAAGGAGCTATGTGATTTCTGATCATTATACACTTTTTGTCCCTTATTTATTTCTGTGTAGGCTTTCGATCGAGCTGGTGGTAAAGCTGGAAACAAGGGTTCTGAGGGTGCTTTGACAGCTGTAAGTTGTAGTTAGCTTACAGTGTTCCAAACTTCCAACGGTTGCTTGTTCTAAGAAAGAAGACTGATTACTAAAACATTTACTGTTCAAAAAGTTGGCCAAAGCAAAAATATATGGGGAAATGGCTAATATGGGAATAAAAAGCATCAAAATTGTTTTTTTTACATGTATAGGTTTATATTTGAATTTAGTCATATGGAAGTGGTAACGCTTGGAATTATATTTATGAACTTTATGATTAGTATTAAAGATTTTGCATCATTTGGTCATTCTTAGTGACTTCTCTTAGCTTCTCAGAAGTGATTTAAAGTTCTATTGTATTCATGGGCCAATTTCACTTGTCCTACAGATGGAGCTGGCGTCTATGTTCGAGTACGACCTGAAGTAGTCGAGAAATAAGATCTAACAGTTTCCATTATCCTTAGTGTTGCGGTTTCTTGCATTTCTCTGCTGTCTTTGGTAATTGTAGAATGCTTCATCAAAATGGAAAGAAGCCACATGATGTCTGGGACTGAAGTCAGCTGAAACTCCTCCAGATGAAGGAGAGGATTTCATGATTTCAATTTTCAAAGTTTCTTTGCTCAGCGTTGTCTTTTAACTGTTTATGTTAGAATAAAGATACAAGGATGTTCATTTGTGGCATCGTGTGATTCGTAATGTACAATGAACAAAGTTTATATTAATGAAGAGC
>NW_028326993.1:0-31383 GCF_027475165.1 Benincasa hispida
AATATGAGATTTGATAGTTTAATATGAGATTTGATAATTAAGGATTTGAGAATTTGAAAGATTTGGGATTTAGAAATTTAGAATTGAATTAAGAAATTTTAATTTATTGATTTTAAAATGAAATTTGAAGTTTGATACAATATATATGAAAAGAAAAATGGTAAAAATACACCTATTTAGAATTGATACATTTGTAAGGAAGGAAATAACATAAAAACTTCATTCAACGTTATGATGTTGGTCACCACAACTCAATTTAATAAAAACAAATCTCAAGAAAAAACAGAGAAAATAAATATCAAAGTGTCTTCAACCACAAAACTCTACAAAATCAAAGAAAAAGATATTGAAAAGATGAAAAAACTTGTAATGTCACCAATAATCAAGAAGGCAAAATCAATATGACAGAGAAACCACTTTTAAACGAGTTATAAAAATTAGAGCATTTAAAAAACTTTGATAAGTCTAATTTTTTGGTTATAACGATACCAACTAATAATCAAGAGGAAGAATCTCCTAAATCGAATAAAAAAGAAATTGTATTGGAGAAAAAAAAAAGGAGAGGAATGTGAAATATGGGCAATTTCGGAGTAAATACAGATTTAAAAATCTTACCATATTTGCAAAATAAAAAATATGGGTAAGTTTGCTTTATAGTATTTTTAAATTGCTATTATTTATAAATTCTCTTAAATTTTTTTTTTATAATTATTATTTTATAATCTTAGATAATCTAATATATTATATAATGCATATTTTAATTTTAAAAATGATTTGAATTTGTATAATGACATACTATGTTTCTCACCGTTGTTATCCGTTGTCATCCTTATTTAAGACAATTCTTCAATTTTAAAATTTAAAAATCAAAATTTGGGTATACTAAAAATATTATTTTCATAATTTGTACTATTTAAATCATAAATTTCAAAAATTATTTTTAGAAATAAAATTCAGATTGTCTGTCAAATACATAAGTCAGTGAATTTGAAAATATAAATCAAAATCCTTCATATTTTTTTTTTCCATTTTCTATTTTTTTTCCCTTAATAGTGAAAGCAAAACTGCATTACAAAATGGTTATAACTTTCTTAGTTTCACTTTCATTTTCATCCGTCAGTCTATGTGGAAGGGATTTTAATTTTTCAACCTATTCGAATTTGGTGACTGTTTAGGAGAAGAAGTTTACAAAAATTTGGTAACTATTTTTCATGATTACTGGTCAAAGTGGGAACTGTGAAGTTGAATTTAAAAGGATTTTTAATAATTTATTTAAAAAAAATTGTTAAACCACGACTAAAACCACAAACAAGGTCTTTGTCCTCACAAGAAGAGAGGAGAACCAACTAGGAAAAATAGAGTCTCAATAAGTCTTCACACTTTTTGTACAGAAGAAGAAGGCATGACACCAAAACCACCATCATAAATAATACGAGCAAACGAGTGAGTCACAAAATTACAAGAATGCCTACAAGTAATCAAAGAAAAGACACTTACAAGACGTGCAAGCTCCACCCTAGCATCAACAACGTTTTTTGTCTCCGAAAGATTAGCTGACGACTTGTTACGATGACTTTTTTTTGTCCCCATCTCCACTGCTCTTTTATTCCCAACCTCACGAAATTTTTTATTTACTCAAATATTCTTAAACCTTTTTAATGAAATAAAATAAAATTTCATAGTCATGAGTTATTTAAATATTCATATATAGGATATTAAGTGTAACGACCCAATTCCCTAGGGCTCAAGCTAGGCCGTTACTAAACGCATGCATGCATGTAAGTTAAATCGATGTTCTTTTTATAGTGTAATAAATGCTAAATAGATAAAGTAACTAAAAATTTGCATTAAATTAAAATATTTAAAATCAAAGGATAGGGTACCCATAAATCATAAACGGAAACAAATAAGTTTGAAAACAAAACTTAAACAGTAGTCTCAAATCTCAAAACTGAAAATTTAAAACATAAAAGAAATATTAAAATATGAGCGGAAGCATTTAAACTGGTCCCAATGGCTTGATCATGGATTACGCTTGTCAATCGCCGATGCATCTATACCCTTACCTGGAACTACAACATGAGAAAGGATGAGTATAAATTACTCAATAAGTAACCCCACTACTGGGGTTAGACTACACATTTATGTCCTCTAGATGTCTTCCTCTGGTGGGGCATAAGTGTCCCCTTTAGTCCCCATGGGGCACATATCGATATGCAAAACTAACCTCTCATCCTACTATAGTTAAGTGTACCCACTACCTCTAGTAAGTCCCATAGGACCCACAACCTTTGGTGATCCCGAAGGAGACACCACCTCTAGTGAATCCCAAAGGAAACACAACCTCCAGTGGATCCCGAAGGATAATACCACCTCTAGTGAATCCCGAAGGAAACACAACCTCTGGTGAACCCTGAAGGATAACATCACCTCTGGTGAATGCTGAAGGAAACACAACCTCTGGTGAATCCCAAAAGATTACACCACCTTTAGTGAATCCCAAAGGAAACACAACCTCTGGTGAATCCCGAAGGATAACACCACCTCTGGTGATTCCTAAAGGAATCACAACCTCTAGTGGGTAACTAACTAATAGTAAGGGCGCTACTGCTACTGCAACATCATAGCATGGCTCCATAACATACATGTATATACACCTCAGATTCTCAGATCAAACATAATCTCATAGGATAACCTATACTCGTCTCATGCTAGCATTCAAACATAATCTCATAGAATACACATACTCATCTCATGCTAGCGTTCAAAAATAATCTCATAGGACAACACATACTCATCTCATGCTAGCGTTCAAACATGAATAACACATACTCATCTCATGCTAGAAATCAAACATAATCTCATAGAATAACACATACTCATCTCATGCTAGAAATCAAATACCTATATGCGCATTTAATCCCTTAGGTCCTCATATTTTTGAAGACGTACATCAATCATACCATCAAGCAATCATGCTATTAATCAGCCATACTATCAACTTATCTTACTAGTATACACCTAGTGTCTGGTCCGTGGGCAGTTCCAGTAGTAAGATTACTTACCTCAAACTTAAGCCCAAAATAACTAACAAGTTTATCTTCTTCTTAGAATGGAATAATCTTGGATCAAACTCCTGATACAAATAAAGAATATGCTTAACTTCAAACTTTAGTGTTTAGTTCTAAAACATAAAATCATTCTAAAATTCTCCAAATAACTCACCCAAAAGTTGAAGCTTAAGCTGAAATCACTCTCAAACTTTGCAAACAAAGCCAACCTAAACATAAACCATTATTAAGGTTCCAAATCCAAATTTTACAGCAACATCAACCAAAACAAAATGGTTTTGGAACCTCCAAACTTACAAAAACTTGTCGAAAACGATATTGAACCTACTGGATAGCCGCTTCAATAGTTTCCTAGACCCAAATCTAAAGCAAAAAATAATTCGAATAGGTAACTTTCATTCCAAACTTAATGAGTGTCCAATCTTCTACCCAAAACTTCACAAAACAGATCTTACCTAAATCCAAGATTCCAGCGAAAACTAGTAGCGACAGTGATGATAGAGATCAGACGATATGTAGTTAGACGAGCGGCGCTGGTCGGCGACTGGAGCGGCTGGGTGGTTGCTCGGGCATGTCGAGGTCGACGACAGTATGGCGCAAGGGAGGCAAGTGACTGGGATGTTGGTTGGCCGAACACTGAACAACTGGATTTGGCGCGGGAGTGGGCTGACGAACGAGGCAGCGCATGGAACTGGCACAGATGATGACGCTCATAACCGGGTCCCTTCCGATTTGTGTTGGGGTTGATGACCAAAACTTTTGTTGGGCCATGTAGTTTGTAAACACTGTATTCAACAAATGCTTGTGATATAATAATATATGATATTTTCTTCACTGTTGTCTATGAAACATGGGGTGTTTTAATTGTTTTACCACATACCAATAAACTAAGATCCCTGATTGTCGTTGCAACTTAAGCATGTATGTGGAGACAACAGGTGGATCATGCCTTAAGTGATAACCAAAATGGTATGTAGTATATGGATATAGGAGGGAAACCTTATCCTGGTGACACTACGGATGCGGTCCGCTTTGTAGAAGAGTTACAAGTGTTGTGACTTGCTACAGATGGTTTGATCCTGATCATTCATGTGGAGACATGCGAGCGGGGGCGTCCTATACAAAGGAGTTTATATAAGACCAGACCACGAAGTGTTTTAGTCTCGTTGTATAATGCCATTCATGACAGAGACTTCATTTCACTAGGATGACCATAGGTAACATGACCTTAATCCTGAGTGAGTTGGGAACTTCTACCTTTGAGGGTGGTCCTTTGATTTGCATGGGTGCGAATGGCCAGATTGCTGACTCAAACCTACCACTTTGGGGATTCGTCTGATTTGGGAGTTGGGAACTCAGGTACACAAGATGGAATTCACTTCTTCCCCAAACTAGGGGCAAGTAGATAGATTGCTCCCTTAAGGCCTAAATCCAGGGCTTGAATGATGTGGCGCACACACCTTCTCAAGGCCCGAAAGGTGTCCACACATAGTAGGACTATATTGTATTGTTCATTAGACGGATTAGTGGTACTTAAGGAGTTAGATATAACTACAGGAGCGAAATGGTAAATTAGCCTAGCTGTACTTACGAGCATCTGTGAAAGGTGATCGTACTGTTGATTGGTTAAATCCGATGGACACAGAAATATATCTATGGTGAGAAGGGTGTAGCTGTCGGTCTTTAGTGGAGTGCCTGGCAATTAACGGATGGTGGATTCGTTGGAGCTTTAAGCCAGAAGTTCATAAGGTCCCTTTGGTAGCTCAATGGATTCAAGTTGAGAATTAGTTTTTGTGTCAGTTTGAAGTGTTCAAATTGACAAGAGGGAGTTTTATTATATATGATATGATTAAATTGGTCAATTATATATGATATAGTTGACATGATGTATGAGATACATTAATTGGAGGAAAAGGATATAAGCCCGCGGTTGGACTAGGGCAAGTAGAAGATTTTTGTACTGGGCCTTAGTGCCCTAGTTTATTGTTTTGTACTAGTTGTTTTGTACACCCCACTCACTTTAGGACAAGTGGGAGATTGTTATGGTTGATGCCCTAAATTTTCATTGGGTCCTATAGTTTGTAAACACTGTATTGAACAAATGCTTATGATGTAATAATATATGATATTTTCTTCACTTTTGTTAATGAAACATGGGATGTTTTAATTGCTTTACCACAAACCAATAAACTAAGTGAAGGAAATCGGATTTGAGATTTTCATGAGCAGCGGAAATAAGATTATTCCAAATCAGAATCATGAATGAACATTACACTTACAGTCGACTTCCAAACAAGCGGTTATACAATTCTTACAAAATTACAGCATGAATAACTCAAAATGAACAAAGTGAAAATGCTACGAACATTTGAAGATGCATCTCCATGCTCCTTGGCGCACGATCGCTCGAACAACAGCAACCTCGAACACTCGATCTACATGACCGCAACACAACACGAACTTTTCGCACTCGTCTTCAGCGATTGCCTTGGCCATGAACTCCTCAGCAACAGCACGAACGACCTCCACAGCACCTCGACGGTGTCGAGTTGAGTATGACACCACCAACAAGGCTACCTTGGTATTCTTGGTGTGAGAATCCAGAGGGTGGGCTCTGTTCGGACTTGGTATAAGGCAGACGAAGGAGGAAACACCGATCGTGTACACAACTGGGCAAGTGGGAGATGACAGAGACCTATCATATAGGTTGATGCCCAATCTTTTAGCTAAAGCTATGCGATCGTCTAACAAAATCCATGCGATCCTTTAGCTCATCGCTTAGCTCGGTCTGTCGCCTATAGACACTACACGATCGTTTACTTTGGGCAAGCGATCGTCTAGCAAAAGTTATGCGATCGTTTAGTAAATACTGTATGATCATTTAGCTCGCCATTGCACGATCATTTAGCTCGCCCAAGTTGTCGTTTATTAAATCTATATTTACTTGACGACTACCGTGAGATCCTTTTTGCCGAGAGAAATCTCAAAAACATTTTATGAAAAAATTTTCAACAGTTTGTAAATCTTACTAAAATTAGGAAAACCATTTTCCTTTTATCTCACGGTTACTATGAAAATCCAATAATCACCCACTCAATTGGTTATTAAAGAAAAAGAATTAATTATCCAATAATTGATATTATTATAAATATAAATGATAACCAACTTATCATACTATATTTATAACCTATAGTTTTATTATTTCATCTCATGAAACATATAAACCATGGTTCTTTTTCTATTCCATGGTACTTAATGTAAATCTCATTTACATCAATCCTCCATTAGATGTATCTCATACATCATACCAGTTATATCATATAATAAAAATACCTCTTGTCAATTTGAACATTTCAAATCAACACCAATAACCGATCCTCAACTGAATCCATTGAGCTACCAATGGGACCTTATGGATCTATAGCTCGAAGCTCCAATGGTACGTGAATAATT
The DNA here is from genome assembly GCF_027475165.1 of Benincasa hispida. Lineage (NCBI taxonomy): Eukaryota > Viridiplantae > Streptophyta > Magnoliopsida > Cucurbitales > Cucurbitaceae > Benincasa > Benincasa hispida. The sequence goes on from NW_028326993.1 coordinate 6,525, forward strand.
GACTAAACTCTTTAGTCACGGGATCCACCATCAGTTAACTGCCAGGTACTTCACTAGAGACTGATAGCTAAACTCTCCTTACACAGATATATTATGTGTCCATCTTAACCAATCAACAGTGTAACAACTCTTCACAGATCACTAGTAAGTACAGTTGGGCCAATAACCGTTATGCCCCTATAGTTACATCCGTCTCCTTAAGTATCACTGATCCCTCTAATGAACATAAGTCATAGTCCTACTATGATTGAGTCTTTTCTTCCAAAGAGAAGCTGTGACCACTATGTTCAAGCCCCAGAATCAGCCCTTAAGAAAGCAATCTCTCTACTTATCCCTGCTTTAGGAAAGAAGTGAATTCCATCTTGTGGATTGAGTTCCCAGCTCCTAAATCAGACAAGTCCTCAAAAAGGTAGGCATGTTGAGTTGGCAATCTGGCCACTCTTACCCATACTAATCAAAGGACCACCCTCAAAGGCAAGAGTTCCCAAAACACTCAGGATTGAGGTCGTGTCACCTATGGTCGTTTAAGTGAGATGCAAGTCTCTAGTATCAACGACATTATATATAGAGTCTAATCATCTCGTGGTCCAGGTCTTATACAAACTCTTTGTATAGGGCACCCCCGCTCGCACGTCTCCACGTGAATGGTCAGGATCTACCATCTGTAGTAGTTTACAACACTTGCAAACCTCTATAAAGCGGGCCGTATCCGTAGTGTCACCAGGATCAGGTATCCCACCTTGATCCTTATACTATAGACCTATTTAGGTTATTGATAATGGGCAGAAATGCACGTTATTACAATGCAAAGATATAAAACAATGTAGGATTGCGACGGTAAAAATATGTAAAATCATGTCCAAAAGCATTAAGTTGAGAACATTGTGATCACATGTGTTCATCACATTAAAGCAGCTAATTTACGTATTTTGTGCAGGAAAATGCATTGGCGCAAGGCAGAATTGCGATCCAAGGAATTCAGCATCCGAGCGCATTAAAAAATTACGACCGCAAAGCTATACGATCGTATGCGTTCGCAAATATCTGCTCAAGAAGGTGGCCGCATAAAGACGGCGCATCAAGGTGAAAGCTTAATAAATCACGATGGGACAGAAAACTGATGATAGTCGAATCCGAATTTAGTTGACAAACCGTTAATGACGCACTATAGCAAGTACACTCAACTTTTCGGTGACAATTAATCGGTGCATCAGACAGAGATTTAATGACATCCCATCAGTGCAATCATTTGAGAGAAAAGCTCTTCACCCTGAAGCTCTATAAATACCGAAGGCCATCTTCGTAAAAGGAGTTCAGCAGTTAGAATTTTGAAGTTCTTTTCCGCCATATACATAAATAGCTGTAGTCTGTAATTTTATATAATTAGAGGCGGAGGCGAGTGAAAAGAGAAGACGCCGGAAGATCGTTCCTGGTCAGCTCGAGAGAGTTCTGGGAAGCATTGAGAACGGAGAGAGGGCCGACTCTTGCGAAAGCAAGAACATTCTTTTGGGCAGAGTAGAGAAAAACACAGTGTAAAAGCCTTGAGAAGCAAGACATTGCTACCAGGCTCCCTATCCTTACTTCCCATTATCATTCTGTATTCTGATTTCATTTATAAAATAGAGTTTGCATCTCTACATCTGTTCATTCTCTTTACATTACGCATGAGTAACTAAACTTCCGAATGGGTTGAGAAGCACTTAGCTAGCATGACTTAAGATCTTCATTTTATGTGATCAACTTATCTTATGTATGCGTCCATCACCCCTTTAGAGCTACTTGAGAGAGAGTCTAAAAAAAGAACATAGACTTGAGAGAGCTAGGTTAGAATCTAGGCTTGAGAAAGTAAGATTAGAACCGTATAAGAAGAGATAGAAACTTAGAGATAAGTTTTGTTTGCTAACATGCATCGCATGCACCCTAGAAATAGGATATGATAGTACGCGGTCACCTTGTGTATGTGTGTGTCATTCATCATCGCATAGACAAGAATAGAGGCTTAGACATCACCGTATACATCGCATGCGTCCTAAAATTAGGAGCTATAACATTTGCATTGAGAGATGACCTACTGTTGTATGTTTGTAGCATGATCGCATAACTTGAACGCAATCTTAGGAAGTGTTAGCTAAATCCCTTCTCAGCTCGTTCCTCGCATACTCATTGCAACTTTTGCTGTTATTGACTCTTTTCTCAATTCCGCCGCATAGGATTTATATTTTAAACAAACAAACATACCAACCAACTTATTGTTTTGTGTGTCACCACAAAGGAATCAAAATTTACCGTCGCATACTGTCTCCATAGTCCCTGTGTTCGACCCTAGGCTTACCAGGTAACCTAGTAGAATTTATACTTGGATTTTACTAGGAAAACTTGCATGTGCAATGCATACATCACTATCACAATATACATCATTATTTCATTGCATTCACAATGTATCAAGTTTTTGGCGCCGTTTCCGGGGACTACGACAATACATATTGTGCTCATGGTAAATTTTTTATTTTCTTTGTATCTTTCTATCTCTGTGCACTGCCTCTCCTTTGGTAAGGGAAGAAGCGGGCGTCGTATGAGTGAAGGATAAGTTCCTGAGCCCGATTACGACCCAGAGATTGAGACATCTTTCCAAAGAAGAAGAAGAGACAACCACCTACATTAACAACAAGAGAGAAATCCCAACATGGCGGAGCAACCGGAAGCCAGAGCAGGAAATGCAAATAATATCGTGGAAAACCCCATTCTCTTGGCGAATGACCGCAATAGGTCCATCCGGGACTATGCATCGCCCAACCTTTATGATTTCTCACAAGGAATCATGAGGCCATCCTTAGACGGATCGAGGTTCGAGATGAAGCTGGTGATGCTATAGATGATTCAAACTGTCGTATAGTTTGACGATAGGCATGGTGAGGATCCGCACGCCCACTTTCGAAGCTTTATTGAAATTTGCAATACGTTTGTGTTCCCAAACATCTCTACTGAGGAGGTTTGATTAACGCTGTTCCCATTTTCATTGTGTGACCAAGCACAGAAATGGGCTTATTCTCTCGAACCAGGGGAGATTACATCGTGGGAACAGGTAGTTGAAAAGTTCATGAAGAAGTACTTCCCCCGACAAAAAATGCAAGACGGAGGAAGCTGAACACTAATTTTGAACAAGATATCGACGAATCGCTCAGTGATGCCTTGGCGAGGTTTAAGCGACTGGTGCGAGATTGTCTGCACAATGGCTTACCTGATTGTCTTCAAATGGAAAATTTCTACCACGGTTTGAACCCTGCATCGCAGATGGCTGCCAATGCGGTAGCAGCTGGAGGTCTGCTCGACAAGACTTACGATAAGGCTAAGAATATACTTGATCGCCTTTCACATGAAGACTGAAGAAAAAGCGATCAACGACTGAGAATTAAAGATAGTGACGCAAGCAATGGGACCATCGCATCCCTACAAAACCAAATGAATGCGATGATGAATTTAATACAAGGAATCGCAATCAACAGCCTATGAACGCATAGGGGGCAGGTCAACGCAATCGATCAAACGAGCGCAAGTTGTGCCACTTGCGGAGAAAGCCATCCAATGGAAAAGTGTCCAAGGAACCCACAGTCTGTTTATTTTGTGAAGAATAATCGTGAAAAATAATCCTTTCTCCAATACTTACAACCCTGGGTGGAGAAATCGTCCTAACTTCACATGGAAAAATCAACAACAAAATTTTCAACCGATGGCGCAAAAAGAAGGGCCATCAGGATTTTTCCCGCGAACAATCGGATAACCACAAAATCAAGCTAGTAGTTCGCAGGTGTCGCAATCTTCATCTCTAGAGAGCTTATTGAACCAGTATATTGAGAAGAATGAAACAGTGCTCCAGAATCAAGCGACATCTATCCGTAATCTTGAAATTCAGATAGGATAAATTGCGGGCGAACTCAAAAGTAGACCACAAGGGGCATTGCCGAGTTCTATTGAACTCTCGTGCAATCCAAGAAGTACGAGAAAGGAGCAATGTCAAGTTGTGACTTTGCTAAGTGGAAAGACAGTGGTGGGAGAGAAAAAGGAGCCAAGCCAGACTATTCCAGTTGCGATGGAACCACAGACCTCGTTGACTCAAGAAGAACCAGAAGAATAAAAGACGATGGAACCAGATATTGCATCCACTTCTAAGCCGATAGAGTAGGAAACTGTGAAAATACAGCTGCCACAATTCCCCCAAAGACTTAAGAAGAAGAAAATGATGAAGTGCAATATCATCGTTTCATGGACATGCTGAAACAATTACATATCAACATCCCTTTCACTGAAGCGATTGAATAAATTGATGGAACTCGAGACATACGCAGCGGAAAAAGGACCTAATTACACTCTAATTGCTTTTAATTTAAAGGAAAAAACATGCAATTTGAAGGAAAAAAAAACAGTAATTAACTTACTTTTGAAGCTCTCAAAAACCGCTTTTCCTTACTGAATCTCAACCCAAACTCTTTCGGACCACCACTAGAGTTGACCTACTATCCTCTGGACTAAGAACCGAGTTGTGGGACCCGGTGGATGAAGAAAACCGAGAAAGAGAAAGAGATGGAAAAAAGAAATGGAATTTTGGATTAGGTTTGGGTTTTAAATTTTTCTCCAAAAAATGTGATTTTTCTAGCCCAAATTTACAAAAAAATTTTGGCAAAATAGAAAAACTTTTTTCATTCAAAATGAAAGCCCATTTTATAGAAAAAACCATGCGACAATTGCATGAACCAAATCCATAAAAACCCAACACCTATATCCACTATCTTAGTAGCCTTCATGTCTCCACTATAAGCCAATACCTAGCCCACTATTTTGTTAGTGGAATTATCCAACAAAAGTTTGGACTTTCCCACTAACTTTAGTCAAAAGGCAAAATAGTCATTTAGTCAAAGTCAAACTTTGACCAAAAAGTCAATATTTTGACTTTTTATGATTTTTTTCGTATTGACTAATTTTGACCTCCCTAGCATGAATCCGCATTCATTTTCTCGAAATTCAAATCACATTTGAATATAAGGTCGATCAAAGTTTGACTTTTCAAAGTCAAAAGTCAATTCTTTGACTTTTTACATCTTTGACCATTTCCATCATTTCCGAGCTTCCGAATATGAACGTATTCATATTCTTGATATTGAAATCACATTTAAATATTAAAGCTGTATCTGTAAACTAAAAAACTTGACCACTATATCACATATACTTGTTGGTTTCTCTCTCTTCACCTAATTCGAACAATTCGAATCATTCTATCATACTGTTCTAAGTTTATTCCATATGAGCTAGTAGGGAAACCTAATGGACCTATAGATCATGGGCTCCAAGGATTCGAGATTAGCTGGCTAAACTCTTTAGACGGAGCTAATCAACATTCGTTAACTAACGGGCCATTCCACTATAGTCTCGTAGTTGCACTCCCTTCACTATAGATATATTTGTGTTCATTTGATATAACCATGATTAGTAAGTTAATCCTTCATAGGTTGTTCGTAATCTTAGTTGGGTCATAAAAACCGTTTTACCCCCAAGACTACATCTTATTCCTTAAGTTCCACTGATCCTCTAATGAACAATTGGTTTAAGGTCCAACCTATAAACCGAATCCCTCTCGGGCCAAGGAGAGGGTGGGACCCCTTGTTCAAGACTTGGATTCAGTACTAATGAGAAAAACCCATCTACTATCCCTATAATGGGCAGGAGTGAATTCCGTCTTGCACCCTATGTTCCCAGCTATCCACCCGATCTTACCCTGAAATGGAAGGCTTATTGGGCTAGCGATATTGAGCTGCCCTCACCTATGCAGATCTAAGGATAATTCCGAGTGAACAGGAGTTCATAGTTAGCTCAGGATTAAGATTAAGTTACCTAGGTCATCAATTAACGAAATAGTCAGTTTTATACATAAAACGACATTTAGAACGTAAAAAGTGACTATTTCATGGTTCAGTCTTATGCAAACTCATTGTATAGGATGCTCCCACTCACATATCTATATATGAACGATTCAGGATCACATCGTTTGTACTAACTACAAAGTGGGCCGCATCCATAGTGTCCCCAGAATAAGGCACCCAACCTTATTCATATACTATTGACCATTTTGGCTATATATTTGAACTTGATCCACATTTATGTCACTACATAAAGTTCAAACTACATTAAATAGCCCCAGGACCTTAGTTTATTGGATTCAAGATTACAATTTCAATAACAACTTTATCGAAAAACAAAATAGAATATGTTTATTAATTTGCAAACTACGAGTTTTAGGACATAAAATCCAACACAAATGCCAAAGTATGCGAAGTTTCTGAAGGACATGGTGACGAAGAAAAGAAGCACAGATAAGTTCACAACGGTGGCATTAACACAATGGGAAAAAACCATTATTCCATCGAAAATGCACGACCTCGGAAGTTTCACAATACCCTACTCAATCGGCGAGTTATACATTGGTCAAGCGCTTTGCGATCTCAGCTCCAGTATCAATTTAATGCCCCTTTCAATTTTTATACAGCTGAATGTGGGGCAGTTGGCGCCCACGATGGTGTTTCTTCAGCTAGCTGACAGGTCCATTGTTCATTTAGAAGGGAAGGTGAAAGATGTCCTGGTCTCAATTGACAAATTTATCTTACCGGCAGACTTTATCATCCTTGATTATGAAGCGGACAAAGATGTACCCATCATTCTAAGACGACCATTTTTATCAATTGGTTGCACTCAGATTGATGTTTACAAGGGAGAGATCACACTGAGCGTGAACGGACAGAAGATCAGGTTTGATATTATCAGAGCCATGAAGTACCTGGATGGAGAAGACCTAATAGATTCCAACAATGAACCCAGTTTGTATGAAGAAGAAAAGTTTGAAGATGAAGATGAAAGAGAGGATGCGATCGCATCCATAGTAACCTGCAATGCGATCGGAAAAACAACAACCAAAGAAGAAAAGCTGACAATGAATGACGAGAGAAAAACACAAAAACCATCATTGGAACAACCACCGACAGTAGAGATGAAAATCTTGCCAAATCACCTGAAGTATGCTTTTTTAGGGCAAAATGAAATGCTACTAGTAATAATTTCCTCTGCACTTCAAGAAGATCAAGAGCATGCGCTGCTGAGCATCCTGAAAAAGTACATAAAAGCAATCGGCTGGACACTAGCAGACATTAGAGAAATCAGCCCTGCATATTGCATGCACAGGATACGTCTCAAGGAGAATAAAAAAGGATCGATCGAACATCAACGCAGACTAAACCCTGCGATGAAGGAGGTCATGAAGAAGGAGATAATCAAATGGTTGGACGCAGGGATTATCTATCCAATGGTCGACAGCACGTGGGTCAGCCCCATGCAATATGTCCCAAAGAAAGAAGGGATGACGGTAATCCCAAATGCAAATAATGAACTAATACTGATGAGAATCGTCACCGGCTGGCGGATTTGCATGGACTACCGCAAACTGAATTCGGAGACAAAGAAGGATCATTTCCCCTTACCTTTCATTGACCAAATGCTAGACCGCCTAGCAAGAAATGATTACTTTTGCTTTTTGGATGGATATGCAAGCTACAACCAAATCATGATTGCTCTTGAAGATCAAGAGAAAACCACATTCACCTGCCCCTATGAAACATTAGCGTTTCAGCGCATGCCGTTCGGCTTATGCAATGCGCCGAGCACATTCTAGAGGTGTATGATGGCCATCTTTTCTGAGTATCTTGAAGATTTAGTAGAAATGTTCATGGATGACTTCTCGGTGTACGGGCAAACATACGTAGTCTGTCTCAATAATCTAGAGAAGATATTGAGGAGATGCGAAGAGACGAACCTTGAGCTGAACTGGGATAAGTGCCACTTCATAGTGAAGGAAGGTATTGTGCTCGGGCACAAAGTCTCCAAGGATGGGCTGGAGGTGGATAAGGCGAAGATTAAGGCGATTGAAAAGCTCCCACCTCCAGAAAATGTGAAGGTTGTCAGGAGCTTTTTGGGGCATGTAGGCTTTTATCGACGTTTTGTGAAGAACTTTTCAAAGATTGCGCGACCATTGAGTGCGTTGCTGGAGGCAGAAAGAATGTTTGGCTTTGATGAACAATGCCTCAATGCATTCAAGTCACTGAAGAACGTATTAATAATCGTACCTGTGTTGATCGCACCGGACTGGACACAGCCCTTTGAACTAATGTGCGACGCAAGCAGTTATACGATGGGGGTGGTGCTGGCGCAAAAGAAGAAAACAATGCTACACCCCATCGCATATGCGATAAAACGTTGAACCCTGCCCAAACAAATTTCACTACCATAGAAAAAGAACTGCTTGTGGTGATCTTTGCACTTGAGAAATTTAGAGCTTACCTGCTGGGATCCAAAGTGATCGTTCACACTAACCATTCGGCAATCAAGTATTTAATGAAAAGAAATATGCGAAGCCGAAGTTGATTCGATGGGTTATCCTCCTTCAAGAATTTAACATGGAAATCATTGATCGCAAGGGAACAGAGAACCAGGTTGCGGACCATTTATCAAGATTAGATAATATAGAAGTTGACCGCAACCAGTCGGAGGTGAATGCAACTTTCCCAGATGAGCAGCTATTTAAAATTGAAGAGTTACCATGGTATGCGGACGTGGTCAATTTTCTGGTTTACGAATAATTTCCTGAGAAGTACACAGCCTACCAAAAGAGGCGACTCAGACATGAATGTAAATCATATTATTGGGATGAGCCAAATCTTTATAAGAGGGGATCAGACCAGATTTTGCGCCTATGCGTACCAGATGCTGCTCACCAGCGCATACTATCGCAATGCCATGACTTGCCATATGGAGGGCACTTTGGAGGCCAACGCACAGCAGCAAAGGTGTTACAAAGTAGATATTTTTGGCCAACTTTATTCAAGGACACAGGAGATTATGCAATGAAATGCGACAGGTGCCAACGCACGGGAAACATTTCATGGAAGCATGCGATGCCCATGAATATCATCTTAGAATTGGAACTATTCGACGTTTAGGGCATAGACTTCATGGGCTCATTTCCACCATTAAATGGTCACAAATACATTTTGTTGGCCGTCGACTGTGTTTCCAAATGGGTAGAAGTGGTATCGTGCGTCGCAAGCGATGCGGCAGTAGTCTTCAAGTTCTTGAGGAAAAATATTTTCACTCATTTTGGCACTCCATGTGCCATAATAAGTGATGAAGGCTCTCACTTTGTTAATAGCATCATCAACAAATTGCTGCTCAAGTATAATATCCTCCATAAGTAGCCACCACATACCATACATATATAAATGGTTAAGCTGAAGTGTCCAATAGGGAAATCAAGTTGATATTAGAAAAGGTGGTAAAGCCTTCACGCAAAGATTGGGCAATGAAGCTGGACGATGCCTTGTGGGCATACAAGACCGCCTATAAGACACCTATAGACATGTCCTCGTATGCTCTGGTGTTTGGAAAGACACGCCATCTACTACTTGTGTTGGAGCATAAAGCAATGTGGGTAGTGAAAAAGCTCAATTTTGACTTAAAGGCCATAGGGGAAGCAAGGAGACTTCAGTTGGTCGAGCTTGATGAATGGAGAACTCACGCATATGAGAATTCTAAAATCTACAAAGAGTGCGCAAAACGTTGGCATGAAAAACAACTATGCGAGAAGAATCTCCAAGTCGGACAGAAGGTCTTATTTTATAATTCTCGGCTACAACTTTTTTTCGATAAGTTAAAATCACGATGGTCTGGTCCTTTTATAATCAAAGAGGTATTCCTGCATGGAGTGGTTGAGTTATGCAATGAGGACGGGACCAATACATTCAAAGTCAATGGGCAGAGAGTCAAAATATATAACGGAGAAGACTTGCATCGCGAGAACACCTCCGTGTACCTGAGGAATTCCGACTAAAGAAGAAGTGGCCAGTCTTTGCACAATCATGTGATTCAAATTCATCAGGGACACAATATTTTTTTGAAGTATCCTTTGAAATCTTCTGTTCATGAACTCAATTCTACCTCTTTATATCCGTTATCATTTCTATATCCTTTTACTCTTTTTGCATCTCTAAAAAAAAAAAAAAGAGAGAGAGAAAAATTTTGTTAACTCTGTCGTTTATATTTTTTACCCTCTCAATGTTTTTTGCAACGATTGTAGTGAACGATTGTGGAGGACCTACACGATAATCGAAAGATGTGATTATTCGGTCAGCCACCGCAATCGAAGAAATCGGCTCGCTGCAAAGAAGGATGCGATCACAAATAATGCAGGCAATAGAGCAAATTTGGGGATTGTATCTTTCCTTGGCTTTGCTTATTCCAAATTTTTCACTCTCACATCTCGTCTTTAACTTTGATAATTTTATCATCGCATCCTCTTTAGTCGGCACAATCATTAAATATTGATTACTCTAGTAAGTCACCGCATTATTTGTCTATGCCAATTATGATTTCAATGATGAAATGCATGCCTCTATTTCTCATGGCATGTACTAGAATCAATTTAATTTTAGGACAGTCAATTCATGAAATATTTCTAGAAGTTAGTAGTCCACTAACTTTCTTTCAAACTGACTTTTACGAAGCCTCCTAAGAGCATCACATGAATTCTTTCAATCTTTTAGCAATGAAGACATTGCTGCGTTTAAATTTGGGGGCATGGTATTTATTTTCAACCTTGCTACTTTTAGGCATTAAAAAAAATATAATAAAAATAAAAAAATATATCATAAAGTTGCGATCGGATCCTACTCGTAGTTGGATGTCTGCATGACACCCGTGGGGGCAAGCCAAAACGAAGGTAGGAATCGTGATCAACGCATAAATAAAATGATAGCAACTTCGCTGCCAAATGGGCATGAGTTTAGTCTGAGAAAGAGTGCCTTGCTCGTGGTTGGATGCTAGCATGACACTCATGGGGGCAAGCCAAAATGAAGGCTAGACACTCGGATCAGCGCAAGGTCATAGAAAGAATATCTAAACTACGCAAGGATAAAAATCATTTGAAAACACCCCAGTTGAAAAAAAAAAAAACAGTTTTTTGAAATAAATCATGCCATGCCCTGGAAAGAAGTAAAGTCTTTTTGAAGGTTAAACTTGCGATTCCTAAATTTTAGAAATATTTTGAGAAAAGACCAGGATAAGAATTAAGGAGATTTTGATACATAGGATTTGAATAAGGCACCTCGAGAAATCTAAGAAAGAAAAAGGCGACTGACTCTCTAGAGAAAATCTTTAGTTTATGCTTGAGGACAAACATTGTTTTAAATTTGGGGGTGTGATAACGGGCAGAAATGCACGTTATTACAACCCAAAGATATAAAACAATGTAGGATTGCGATGATAAAAATATGTAAAATTGGTCCAAAAGCATTAAGTTAAGAAAATTGCGATCGCATGCACCCATCACATTAAAGCAGCTAATTTACGTATTTTATGCAGGAAAATGCGTTGGCGCAAGATAGAATTTTGATCCAAGGAATTTAGCGTCCGAGTGTATTAAAAGATTGCGACCGAAAAGCTATGCGATCGTATGCATTTGCGAAGATCTGCTCAATAAGGTGGCTGCATAAAGACGACGCATCAAGGTGAAAGCTTAATAAATCACGATGGGATAGAAAGCTTAATAATTTAGTTGGCAAGCCGTTAACGATGGACTGTAGCAAGTACACTCAACTTTTCAGTGACAATTAATCGGTGCATCAGATAGAGATTTAATGACATGTCATCAGTGCAATCATTTGAGAGAAAAGTCTTCACCCTGAAGCTCTATAAATACCGAAGGCCATCTTTGTAAAAGGAGTTCAACAGTTAGAATTTTGGAGTTCTTTTCCGCCCTACATAGATAGCCGTCGTCTGTAATTTTATATACTTAGAGGCGGAGGAGAGTGAAGAGGGAAGACGTCGGAAGATCATTCTCGATCAGCTCGAGGGAGTGTCGGGAAGCATTGAGAACGGAGAGAGGGTCGACTCTTGTGAAAGCAAGAACATTCTTTTGGGCAGAGTAGGGAAAAACACAGTGTAAAAGCTTTGGGAAGTAAGACATTGCTACCAGACTCCCTATCCTTACTTCCTATTATCATTATGTATTTTGATTACATTTATAAAATGGAATTTTCATCTCTACATCTGTTCACTCTCTTTATATTACGCATGAGTAACTAAACTTCTGAATGGGTTGAGAAGCACTTAGCTAGCATGACCTAAGATCTTCATTTTATGCGATCATTTTGTCTTATGTATGCGCTCATCACCCCTTTAGAGCTACTTGAGAGAGCATCTAAAGAAAGAACCTAGACTTGAGAGAGCTAGGTTAGAATCTAGGCTTGAGAAAGTTAGATTAGTACTTGACACGATAAATTTATATCTTGCAGCATGTGAACAAATATGAATATGAATGAATGAATCATGCAAGCTCATGTTGCCATAAACTTAATGACATAGAAATAGAATGTAGATGGAATTTTATACTGTGTTATCGCTTGTGCACACTACGTCTAAATATATGCGTTGTTAATGATATGCTTGTAGTATGCGATGGAGTAATGCGTGTCATAAGTTTCCTTGTGCTGAAACCAAGTATAATTCTAACGCAAGTTTCTTAGAATAATCCGAGGTCGAACACAGGGATTGTTTTCGTTAATGTGTTACTCATGTGGTGTATGCGACTGGTTTTTATAATTAATAAAGAATTGAGTTTATACAGGAATCTAAAGTACGATGAAAATAAAATTGCGTTGATAAAATAAAGTTGCATTGAAAATAAAATCCTAAACTAATATGATACAAGATAGAAGATACATGATATACGATACTGAGTTCGAGACTGACTGTGAAGTTATACAAAGGATCGTGGTATGCGATGGAAAGTCTTTATGGATGATTCAGAAAGAGAAAGAGTAAATAGTAAAAACAATGCAAGTTTGTTAATTGCATTAAAGATGCAACTAAGGTTCCACTTTCCCTTGGCGTACACCTCTCGGTAATCGTCCGTGTTCCCATGTATTCAATTTTATTCATGAGTGCATTCGTGCAGAATTGCAGAAAACTCTTCGGAAGAGATTCTAAAATAAAACCAACTTGACTTCTCTCGTCAATAACAACGTCGTTTACTTCTGCCATATTAAAGTGGACCATCATATCTAGGACATGTTCACGAACAAAGGCCCCCTCTTTCATGCGATAGTTGTAAACGTACTTGATTGCATCATGCCTTAGGGAGAAGGACGGTTGCTCGAACATCCCTCGTAGAGATTCCATAATCTCTTTGGTAATACCCATACCCTCATGTTTTTTTGTCAAAACATCAGATATGCTGGTGAGAATATAAGCACAGGCTTTATCATTTGCCCTGATCCATCTATCATATGCATCCCGAACAGTGTGGTTTGTGTTAGAGCTCGAAACGGGAGGACAATCTTCTGTTGAGAAAAATCGTAAATCGTCTATTATCAGTATAGTATTCAAATTTGATTTCTAGGTTGCATAATTATCCCCAATCAGTTTATCAGATGCCAACAATTACACTAGTGAAGAAATTCTATAAGTGAATTGCTTTTAAATCCAATCAAGTTTTCACAAAGTAATAATATATGCAAAATTATTTTTGCAACGATACTACAATAAGACATTCTTGACTGAGTACTATCTTCAGAAAAACTCATGTTTCCGATAGTCATTTAGCTACCGCTTTTTGTCAGAAATTACTAACTCTTTTGTAATTCTGTAAGTGTAACCCTCTGTTTTCAGACGTCAGAAGTCGGCTCCAACTATGCTACCAAAGTGGAGAGTCAAGCATGGAAATGGACCTAAGAAATCCTATCCATTTCTGGAGCTTGAGTTGTTCCGAATCCTATGTTACAACGCTCCATGGGGATAGCCATCATTAAACGACTAGCAAAGAGCTGCTTAAAGCACACCAGCAGGCGTAACATAGGAATCTCACGGTCCAAGCTAATGGAAGAGACCGAAGGATATGTTATATCCTTCACCCATAAACAACTTCTTCCATTTACCTTGTTATTGACTCATACAAACACTTTCCGTATGGAGGCCACTCCTAGGATGGCATGAAGCATCATATGAATCTCATGGTATAGACTATGTGGAGACGTGGCAGTTGAAGTCTATTATCACATAATTGATTTATATTTGAACAACTTCCCCTTATTCACCGAAATCTAGATTTACGTTAAAAAAATACTTTCCGTATGGAGGTCACTCCCAGGGTGACACTAAGTACCGCTTAAATTTGGATTGTGAACTCTTAGGGACGTGTGAGCTAAAAATAACGTATCGCATATGTTATTAATCTCCCAGTAAAGTTTTCTAATAACTTTATCATATAGAAGTTATTGAACTCCCACTGAAATGTTTTATTAATTGGGTAAATCTATACTTAGGTTTTTTCGGCTAATAAAAGAAACCCTAAGTCTATGTAGTTTATCCAAGTATAACACTTATAAATGGATTTAAACCTATGATCTCTAGGTGATAAAACCGTTTTATTACCTCACATTGCTCACGTATGCTCATAAAATCGGTTAATAACGCTCAATAATTCGGCCATAATCCCCAAGTAGAAGGTGTTCCGTAGACCATCAACTTAAGTACCCTCAGCCTTAGACAGGATTATATATCGGTTGAGTTTGTAACCCAAGTTTTACAAGTTTAACGACCTATTTTAACTATTAAAACGAGTGGTTAACCTACGTGAGCATGCAACTATTCTCTATTATGGATTTTAAATGTCTAACCCAATTTTATAACAGCTTACAAAATTTTAGACATGCTAAACATCCGCAACATACATCAAAGGCATTCAATATTTAATATAACAATTATATTAAATAAAAGAAAACCTAACATGCATATTATGTATTTAACATTTTATAACATACTTTCAATGCATGTAACATGCTTTCTATGGTGAAATTTTAAATCTACATGGCATACTGTATGCTCATACAATATTTATTTAATTATAACATACATCAAATGCATAAATGATTAAACACAAACTCATATGGTTTTAGTTTTGGCATAAATAAGCAAACAAAAGCCTAATTATTACAAAATAGCTTTAAAACCACTTCTGAATCGCTCAAACCAAACCCAAACAGCTTGAACTGAACTAGAAAAGTCTGAATCGAATCAGCCAAAAACTTTTTGAGGCTGAACCGAACACGACCTCAAGAAACCCGATCGAACCGACTACTCTCGCTAGCTCTAGTGTCGCTCGGTTCAACTCTCGACAGCTCCATTGAAGAATCTTGCTTCAAACTTGATCTCTTGTTCCATGCTTGAAATCTCGCTTGAGCTTGATTCCAAATCTCGCTCAACTCAATCTCTCACTCGAAATTCCAATAGAATCTCGTTCGAACTAGAAATCTCGCTCAAACTTGATTCAAAATCTCATTTGAACTTGAAATCTCACTCAAAGACTTCCATCAGAATCTCGATAAAATGAAATCTCGCTGAAGCTCATCGTGTAGCTTAATCGTTTAGCAATCTGTCGCTCTCAACGATCTCGGTCTAAGTGATCTCGCGCATAGCCTATCGCATAGCTGCTGCGCCTATCATTTAGCTCCATCGTGTAGCACTGATAACAATCGCCTAGTGCGATCATCTAGTGTCTACTTAATCGTGTAACGGCATCTATAGCACCTCTCGCCAACATCTAGTGCTCATTCTGATCGTTTAGCTCCCGAGCATAGCTACACGATCATCTAGCGCTATCGCATAGTGCCCGTTCTGATCGTTTAGCTCCCGTGCATAGCTACACGATCGTGTAGTGCTATCGAATAGCTCTTCTCGCTAATCATTTAGCTCCCTCACATAGCTACATGATCGTCTACAACACTTCAACGGCCAGCATCCATAGCTACACAATCGTCTAGCACACTTCAATGCCCAGCGTTCGTAGCTACACGATCGTCTAGTCCTCTCGCTCTTACTTTGTAGCGAGATTTAAACAGAGGCTGAAAAATTGGAATTTGCAACTCGACCTTCTTCACGTGTTTCTTTAATTACAATTTAATTTCAACTCTAATGACTCTAAATAAATTACAGACTCTTGAGAACACATAAAAGCTCATCAACCAAAAGCCAATTACAAATTTAATCAAGAAATCAAAGAGAAATTAAATGCCAAAACCAAAAAAAACCATATCAGTGTACCAGTTTCATATAACTCATGAAAAACACCCACCACACCAAAATTAAACCGAATTGAATGCTTATATGATGCTTTGATACCAATTGTTGGATTGAATCAGCAAGCAGCGGAAGTAACAAGGATCAATAAGCACTCTAATTCATTAATTTTTATAGAAACTAAAGCATGCTAACACAGTAATAAGTGGGTTTTAAGCCATACCGTTGAAGAACTTCTTGAAATCTTGATTTTCAGCTGCAAATTCCTCCAAATCTTGTTGTAGACTACCTCAAGATCTTTCTTACTATTCTCTTGGAGCTTTAGATTGAGTTATAGAACTCAAAATAAGCTTGAATGAAGGGAACTTAGAGAAGAGCTCACTGTAGAACCCACTTGAAGAACACCTTCTTCAACACAATTTTTTCAGCAAAAATTCTATAAATTGCATGCCTCAATTCCTCTCCAATCTTCTCAATATATTGCAGACTATCGTGCAAACAAGACGGCTAGAGTTATTGAAGCCAAAGTGAGTGGGTTTTGTGTGAGCAAGTTGAAAGGTGGTATTTTTCAATCTTTTTCAAATTTTTTTAATTGATTTCAAAAATAAATTTGATTTCTAAAATTGAAAATATTATTAATTTTAAAAAATTAATTTCATAAATTAATTTTCTTAATAAAATTAATAAATAATTATTTAAACAATTTAAATAATTCTAATTAATTTAATATCAAATATTAAATTAATTTTACACAAATCCACCTTCCGATATTTAAATCATATTTAAATATTAATTCTCCAATTTCGTTTAATTCTTAAAATTAAACGTGTAATTATATCTCATATAATTGCTAATTCCTTTAATTCTTATTTGAATGTATCAAATTAACTTATCAAGCTACTCTAAAGTTAATCCATTTACAAGCTAGTAGGGGGACCTGGTGGACCTACACATCATGGGCTCCAACGATTTGAGATTAATTGGCTAAACTTATTAGACCAAATTAACCCCCATTCGTTAACTAATGGGTCACTCCACTAAAGCCCATAGTTGAACTCTTCTCATTGTAGATATATTATGTCCACTCGATATAACCATGATTAGTAAGTTAACCCTTCACAGGTTGTTCGTAATAACGACTGGGTCAAATATCTGTTTTATCCCCGAGATTACCTCTTGTTCTTTAAGTCTAATTGTTCCTATAATGAACAATTTTTTTGTGATTCAATCAACAAACCGAGTCCCTCTTGGATCAATGAGAGGGTGGGATCCCTTGTTCAAGACCCGGAGTCAACACTTTAGGGAACAACCTCTCTACTATCCCTAAAAGTGGGTAGGAATGAATTCCATCTTGTACCCTATATCCCCAGCTATTTATCTTGTTTAACCCCTGAAATGGGAGTTTATTGAGCCGACACTGTTGAGCCAACCCTCACCTATGCAAATTTAAGGATAATTCGGAATAAACAGGAGTTCATAGTTAACTCAAGATTAAGGTCAAGTTACCAAGGCCATCAGTTTGAAATAGTCAATCTTAATCAGTAAACAACGTTATAAAGTAAGAGTGACTGATTTCATGGTCTGATCTTGTACAAACCCATTTGCATAGGATGCCCCTACTCCTCATGTCATAATATGTACGAATTAGGATCACTTTGTTTGTAGCACTTTACAACTATTTGTAACAACTACATTGTAGGCCACATCCAGTAGTATTACCAGAATAAGACACCCAACCTTATTCATATACTATAGATCATTTTGACTATTTACTCGAACCTGATCCACTTTTATGTCTCCACATAAAGTTCAAGTACTCATGTAATCGTCATGAGTCTTTTTAAGTTTATTGGATTTCCAATAAGCAATACAAATTTTCAATAACAACTTATTGTATTTTAAGAATAAGTTTTATTGCAAACCACGATTTTTAGGACATAAAACCCAACACGATTTACTAAACGATTGTGTACTCGTTTCTAAACGATCAAGCATCCGTCTATACGATAGACTCAAAATCTCTCTCACTTGCTTGGTTGTTGAATACAATCATGCTTTCCTCATTCCCTCTACTAAATCCATCAGAGCCCACACCTCTTGGATTCTCACTCCGAGAATACCGAGGTTACTGAGTAGTGGTGTCCTCCTTGCTGCTTGTTCGTGTAGAAGATCGTTTGGTGGTGAGCGATAGCGAGATTTGGTGGACGATTGGCTTGGCATGCACAACGACAACGAGAGGTGCTTTTCCTAGAAAGAACAAGAGAAAGACAGAAGAAAGGTTCTTCAAAGGTAAGTGTTTCTGTTCTTTGTATTTAAGTTTTCAAAGCATGCCATAATTTATTTTTAAATGCATAACTTGTATGTTTGTTTGTGAATGCTTTTATTTCTGTCACAATGAATTTGGAACGATCTTGCTTCCGCTCATAGGTACTCTTTGATAAGAGTTCCTTCAATCTGGTGCGGCGTGGCTGCCTGCAACGAGTCCGATCAACGGTGCGGAAGATCAGGCTTCACGACTGGCAGAGATTGGCTCAGACCGAACGACGAGGGAGGGGTGTTTGGCGAGGGTTGCAGAGAGGGAGAGACGCAAGAGAAAGATGGAGATTGGGGGGGGGGGGTAGAGAAAAAAAGAAAAAAGAAGAGAAAAAAATGGAAAGAGAAAATTATAAAAATAATCAAGGAATAAAATAGAATATAATAAAATATTTTATTTTATTTTATTCTATTACGTTTTTACCTTATTTTATTTTAAATTTCCAAAATTACACTTAAATTTTTAAAATTCCAAAAATGCCTTTTAATACTAGAAATTACCAAAAGTACAATAAGAACAAAAATTCAAGGTGTTACATTAAGAGTAGTCAACTTCTTCGTACATATCATTAATACATCAAAGCTGTGCATGCATATGTATTTGTGGGTATGGTTTGTGTGTATGTGTGTGTCTAGCACACACCTCTTTAGCTTATATGATTTTTTTTCCCACTTCCTCCTCCATTCTCTACTTAAACAGAGATTTCCCATAGGCCTCAATCATGCGGAGAAAATGGACATCCTTATGTAAATCCTCAATGACTTATTTTTTTAAATCACTCTAAATACCTCAAATTGAGATATTGTCTCAGTTAACAATGTTATTTTTCTCATTTAACTAATATGAAATTTTGGTTGCACTCCCAATACCTGAATGTGAAACTTGAAATAAAGATTATCTAACACACACCACAACTTGTTACATATGATATTACAACAATTCCAAGAACATCAAGGATAACAAAGATAATGAAAAATGGAACAAAACACAGAGTTTGATAACCCAGTTTAGTACAATACAACAAAGAGAATTAAAAATAGAGCAAAACACAGAGTTTGGTAACCCAGTTCAGTACAGTACCACCTACGTTTAAGGAACATTGAGCCCATAGAAAGATATTTTTATTAATATAATGTCAAGCAATTACAATGACATTGTACTTATTTGTAAAGACATGATGATTGCAGTGACACATGAATAAACTTTACTTCTTGAATGATCACTTAGGCTCCCCCTAAGTGTAAGACTCCCTCTCAATAAAACTTAGGCTCACTTTTAAGTGTGAGATCCCCTCACCTTCTACGTATTTAGGCTCCCCTAAGTATAAAAATATTAGTGAACAATCACTTGGCTCCTCCAAAGTGTGAGACTCCCTCTCAACTTCTATCTTTCCACATTCAAATGAAGACCACTTCACTTGATGAATTTTAGGCTCCCCTAAATTTGAAAATCCCTTCTCACATAATGGATCATGCTTCAAGATGATCTAGAGAAACATCTCAAGATCCATAGCAACAAACTTCCACAATTTTAAAAAAAAACTTCCACAATCTAGAGAAACATCTCACATAATTGACACAGTTGTGATTTTTGGAAAACACACAAGACAAAATGGCTTCAAAATCTTAAAAAACGTGTATATACATCATTACAATTCGGTTTGAACATAACTCAACGATGTTGTCAATGTGAACATTCAAAATAATAGACAAATGTGAGTGCTATCATATAATTTTGGACGAAACCATTGTAGTATGCTCAAACTATTTAAGTTCAAGCAATACTTAGGTGTAGCCTAAACTCCACCTTATCAAGTCTCATGCTCCCTTTTCTCTACCCACCAAAAAATAATTTTTTAAAAAAAATTGTCAGGTGACCATTTTTAAATGGGTGTAACAATAGATGGATGAAACCATACTTAATTTTTTTTTCCTTGAAGTGCATCTCTAATCATATAAATTTGAATTGGAAGTTAATTTATTTATAGGAAACAATCATATAACTTTGGACGAAAAAAAGTTGTAGTAGAAACCGCCTTCTACTCTGTGGCAGTTGATACTTCAACAAATCATTGAATTCAAAGGTTGTTTCTTATAAATCAATTAACTTCCAATTTGTTATCACAGATTTCACAGCACACAAGTTCCTCTACAAGTTTTAAACCCTTGTCCACCAACGAACTTACTTCCCATGGGGAACATCGCCATATCACTCGTAGAATCACTCCAGGCCGATCCACATACTTTTTGGTTGATGATTGAACTATATCCATTATCATATTCTCTAGACCACAAAACCACTCCCCCAAATTTTGAATTGCGTTTAAGCTCCGGTAACACTCGATTTCTGAGCACATCAGGAGGAATATATCCCGAAAATGCCACTTTTGAATCTGCTGGCAAGTCAACAAACACTTGGCCTGCATTAATTTCTGTCCACTTTTTCCAACTACGCAGCAAATTGTCTAGACTGCCGTGCGAATAATCGCAAGGGGGATTGTTGTAAAATTGTACCCAAACGTAATCAAAGACTCCTGTGTTAAGAGCAGGCTGTAGACCCGCATCAGGGAAGGGACATTCTGGAGCAGCAGATAAGTAAAATTTATTTTTACTCTGTTCCTTGTATTTCATTAACGCTTTGGCAAGCTTATCTCTATGCTTTGATGATGGATCCCATGCGACAACGAAATCAATGCCGTCCAATACGGCGTCGCCTAAAGGACGGGAGCTTGATTCTCCGCCGAGGAAATTGTTCCATAAGTATAAGGCGTCGTCGGTGGCATCATCGTCAGTGAAATTCAGAGTGTAGCTACCGGCACCGCCGCCAATGGAGAGAAAAATCTTGATGCCCAAGGCTTGACATGACTTAATGTCTTTGCTCAATTTAGTACAGTCGCCGGTGGTTGGATCGCAGTGGCCGACTAAATTAAGCGGCCCATTTTGGCCTGTGCCAAATGAATTGAGATGGGCTATGTTGACGATTTGGTAATTGCCGGTGGCGCAAGCATCAATCAGGCTGCCTTCACTCCGACCCTGTCCCCAATAAACTCCGATCTGCAGGCCATGGCAGCTGCTGATGGTGGAGACGGCGATCAGAGAGAAACAGAGTAAAACTAATATCGCCATTTTGGAGAAATTAATGAATATAATAATAACAATGGATTTAATATCCAACGCCGTTGAAATTTGGGAAATGCCGTGGAGACTGGAGACTGAGAAGTCAGTTTTGTTTTCTAATTACTTGGCCGAGTCAGCAATCGCCGAGTTGAACCAGAATACACGTTTTTATTTGATAATTGATGCTATTTGAATTTTAATCTAAAATCTCATTTTGTAAGTTATCTCATTTGTTAAAAAAATATCTCTTTCTATTTTTAAAATTTTAATTAATATATTTAGAAGTCTACCTCCACATTATTTATAATCAAAGTTTAAAATATCAATATCGATAAAAATATTAAAGTCTTAGTTTTATAAAAATTTCGATGAAAATATCGATAGAATGTCGATTTCGATGAATATTTCTGGAAAAATTATAAAGAATAATTAAAAATAAATTTAAGAAAAATTTTCACAAATTTCAAACTATTTACAGAAATAATAAAAAAAAAAAATTAATAGATACTGATAGACTTTTATTAGTTTCTATCACTAATACATAGACTTTTATTATCCTCTAATTAAAATTTTGCTCTTTTATGTAAATAGTTTCTCTTATTTTTCTATTTTTGAAAATCTTTCTAAATTTAAATTAGTAAATAAACCTTTTATGATTTTTTAAACAAGTTAAGATGTGTATTGTTTATATTATGTATACATTAGTGACATTTTGTTACTGATTTTGTATGTTTCTCGAATTTTTCTACGATATTATGGAAATATCAATTTACTTTTAATATTAATGTCGAATCTATGAAAATATAGAAATATCGATGAAAATATCGACATATCGACATAAAATTAATGCGATGTTTATAATGCAATTGGTTTAGTTTTGAAATCGTATAAAACTCGAGCCATAAACTAATGTTGCTTGTAATATCATTCCAATCAATGGATAGAATTATTGGATTTTGTGAGGTCTAGAAAGCCCAACCAAGATAACAAAGTTAGCACTCATTATCAAGAACGTCAGGTAGACATTTATAAACTCCAAGCCAACTCCTGATGGAGAATTTGCGGCCGATTTAGAGGCTGTGAGTTGGCAAGAAAATGGGTCCTTGCATTACATACAATATATTTGTGTTTTTATATTTATGAATAGGTTCAATATTTCACAATTTCTTTAATATATACACCATGTAGTACTCTTGATTATACATAGTGTATCTATATATATTTTTGCACATTTTTTAACGATACATGTGTAACACCCCGAATTTTCATGTAATTTTTTTTAAATTATCTTGAAATATTTGAGTGTTATTTTGGATATATTAGGACAAAGAAATTTAATTTGGGAGGTAAGATAATTTATTTAAAAGATATTTGTCAAGAATTGAAATTTTAATTCAATTTAAGGAAAAAATTGGTTTAATTTACTTGGGAGAAGTGTGTTTTTAAATTGATTAAATACTTTGAATGATGTAATTTATCTGTATGTTCCTTTAATTTTGGTTTTGGTGCCAAATTAAATTATTTGGAGAAGTTAATTGGTTTGAGATTAATTTGATAAGAGATTTGAAATTTTTGGATTATTTTGGATAAGTATTTGAAAATAAGAAAAGGAAAAAGCTTTTGAAAAGATTTGATAAGAGATTTGAAACTTTTGGATTATTTTGGATAAAGATTAGGAATATTTGGATTATTTTGGATAAATATTTGAAATAAAGAAAAGGAAAAGAATTAAGATTTCAAAATTTAAAAGAAATTTGAAATTTAAGAAGGAAAAATGACATTGTGGTTTTAAATTTGATCCTCTTTAATTTTGGAGTTTGGATCCAAATTAGAGAAGATAATTAATTTAAATTGAGTTCTTAAGAGAAATTTGGATTTAATTTAAATTAATTAAATTATGAAATTTCTAATTTAGTTAGATGGTGAAATTTCTAATTCAATTAGAATATGGATTCCCAAATTAATTAGATTATAGATTTTCTAATTAATTAAAATATGGATCTCCTAATTAGAGAAAATGTATTATTAAAAAAGAAAATCTAATATATCTACTACTTCAAGTTATGGTATAAATACAACTATCCACCTCATTCCAAACCATTCACTTCATTCCAAAGGGAGACCAATTAGAGTTCTGTCTTAGACTAAACTCAAATTCTTCATGTATTCGGGCATTAAGTTGGAGTTTTAAAGGGCATAGTCTGGCGTTATCAAAGATTGATTTTGGAGATTTTGGTAAGTGTTTGTGAATTTTTCTTGAAAAGATTGTGGAGTCCCATTAAGCTTGGACTAAACTCATGTTATCGATGTTGTCTTGGATTTAAATTGAAGGTTAGAAGGGATTTTTGAATCAAAAGCAAGCTATCCAACAATTTTTAAGGTCGATTTTGAGGCAATTTTCATATTGAAGGTTAATTTGGGATTTATGCCAAGAAGTTTCTTAATATGATAGGATTGGATTGCTTCATTTATATTGAGGTAAGTGATTTTCTATTGGAACACCCTTGAGTTGGACACCTAAGTTAAATAAAAATGTTAATTAAATGGTACCAGAAAAGCATGCTAAAAATTCATTGGAATAATTTGTTAAGCTATATAATTTTAAGCTACATTATGAGCATGTTGGAAAGCCATAGACTATGACTTTATGTTTAAGCCCTTTTGACTATTGTGTGCATGCTAGTCTAAGGAGTGACTGTTAACTCTCCTATCGGGCTGTGTATATCCTTGTTAATGAGCCTTCGGGTTCAACACTTAAGACTGTTTCGGTATTCCTATGGGATCACCACTATTGCTATGATTTGTATTCCTTCGGATTCACACTTATGACTGATTTGGTGTTCTTACGGGAGCACTACCTATGCCATACAATGCTATACCATGTTATGCTATGATATGTTATGTACATTATGCCAATGTTAGGTTATGTTTAACAGTTCACCCAAATGGCCCCAGTAGGGGGTTACTTACTGAGTATTTTTAGGTAAGGATAGGAATGGACCGATGGGTAATCAGAGGGACCTATGACCGTGCCATATGAGACATGTAAATCGTTTCCGCTTAGTTTATTTTTTCAAGCTATTTAAAATTTTTGATTTGATACTCGATGTTGGTCAAAATTTTATCTGTTTAAGTTATTTTTTCTAAATTATTTTAGGGGCCCCGAACAAAGGTTTCTGACCTTTGTGGTCCGATGAATGTGCGAGCGAGGGGAGGCTATAAGTATTTCATCACATTTACTGATGATTACTCTAGGTATGTGTAT
>NW_028326994.1:0-31476 GCF_027475165.1 Benincasa hispida
AAGGTAAAAATATTTTTATAAAATTTGTGAGAAAAAAGAACATATAAAACAAAAAAAATGAAGGCCACATTTGATAATCATTTTGATTTTTGATTTTTGATTTTTGAAAATTAAATTAATCTTACAACAATAGTTCTACCCATAAGTTTTTAGGATTTGTTCTTCTCCTTCTACCAATATTTTAAAAATCCAAACTAAGTTTTGAAAACATAAAAAAGTGGTCTCCAAAAACATAGTTTTGTTTGTATAATCTAACTAGAAATTTAAAGTATTTCTTTAAGAAATGTGAAAAACATAATTCAAAAATGGAGAGAATATAATTTAGAAAAAGTAGAAAACTAAAAAAACAAAATTGTAACTAAATAGGACCGAAATTGTATAAAAAAAATTACTTTGAAGATCTAATTAAGATTTAGAAACATATAAAAGAGTATACCCCTATTAAAAAAAATAATAAATAAATAAACAAAATAAACTAGCCTTCTCAATGCAAAAGAGTTATCAAGATAAAAGTTTAAATGCATGAACAAACTTATTTTTAGAGATAAAAAGTGAAAAACTAGATCACTATCAAATAACTTGTCAAAATAATAAATTTTATGGAACTATATATAACCTCGCTAGAGATACGATGAAGAGTACAAAGTGGAGGCTCGATCACAACATTGGATGTCAAAGTTGCATCCGAATGTACCAAACGCCCTTCAACTATTCCCTATACGAGTACACAATAATAGTTATTCATCACAAAAGTAAAATTATACCAAATAGAAAGAAATAAAAAAGGTAAAACCAAAAATTTAATTTGAGTGTATAATGTATAAATGTTGTATATTTTTACCCGATGTGCATTATCGCTAATTTGATCAGTAATTGTGATAATACTCTCAATAACAGAGATGTAATTGGGGAGATCAATTTTAGTAGTATCGTCGTCGCGATGTTTGGCATAAATGTGACCGGTGACGAGGTCGTCGGAGTAATGTCTCATGCTCGACTCCTCCTTGAGGTTGGCTGATTGCTTAGAATGCAGCAATGGCACAGATGCAGTGGTGGGTGTCTTGAGTGAAGTGGCCATGGTTTGGGTGTAGAGAGAAGAAGTATGAAAAGAGAAAAGATTGAATAGGTTTGGTTGTGTTGGGAATTGGAAATTGTTAGGCATTATTTATACACATAGAAATCTTCAAAGAAGATATAGAAAAGCAAAGGAGTGTGAAAGGACAATAATGTATTCTTCTTGTCTTAAAGAAAAGAATGTGAAGTTCTAGATTTGTGCTTTAATTAAACACATGTCCATCTTACTTCTTTGTTGTCTCAATGTCTATACGTCTTTTTCCTTTTCTTTTGTTCCGTTTTCTTTATTTGAAGTTAAAAAAATATTTTTGTTCCAAAGTAATAATTTAGCTCGAAAATTTTGATTTCTAATAATTTAGTCTCTGTTCATTCAATTTTTAACAATTTAGTCATTGATCTTTAGTATGTAATAATTTAAGGTCCTATTTAGTAACCAATTGGTTTTTTATTTTTGAAAATTGAACCTATAGACACTACTTTCACCTCCAAATTTTTTCATTTGTTATCTACTTTTTACTAATACTTTAAAAACTAAGCAAAAATTTGAAAACTAAAAAAAAAAAGAAGCTTTTAAATTTTGTTTTCGTTTTGGGAATTTGGTTAAGAATTCAACCATTGTACTTAAAAAAAATATATGCAAATTCTTATAAGAAATGGGGAGGAACAAAAACTAAAAACAAAAAATGAAATAGTTACTAAACGAGACCTTAGTTGTTGTCTTTTCAATTTTGTAATCATTTAGTCCATAAACGCAAAAATTTATTAAAATTATTTGTCTAATTTTTATTATTTTATGATGTAGATTTTGTAATTTATAAAAATATTGACTATACAAGAAATCTCAATAAAATCTTAATTAAGACTGATTTCAAGGACTAAATTGTTATAAAATTTAAAATACAAAAAATATATTGTTACACAATAAAGCTCAGAGACTAAATTATTACAAAATTGAAGATAATATACTAAATTTTATTTTTACGAAAGTTTAAGCCCTATTTGATAACCATTTTCTTTTTTGTTTTTATTTTTGAAAATTAAGCATATGGACACTACTTTCACCTCCAAATTTTTTCATTGATTATCTACTTTTCATCGATGTTTTAAACAACGAGGCTAAATTTTGAGAACTAAAAATATAGCTTTTAAAATGTTATCTTTGTTTTTGAAATTTAATTAAGAATTCATCAATTGTACTTAAAAAGATTCAAATCATTATAAAAAAAAATAAATAAATAAAATTGACTTAATTTTAAAAAACAAACCTAAACAATCAAATCATTACCAAACCAACCTTATAAACTTAAAAGTGTAACCACTATTCTATGAACTGAGACAAATATGCTTCCCAATTATTAAAATCCAAAAGCCATGTTTTTGGGTTTTGACGTTTTGTTTAGTTTTTGTTTTTTGTTTTTTTGTTTTTTCCTTTTTTCCTTTTAATATAACGTCACAATCACGAAAGGGAGAGAGTGAAATTCAACCATTAAATCTTTAGGAAAATGGATATTTTAACCATTAACTATGTTAACTTGGATTATGTTAGGTCTAGTTTCAAAAGTACAATATTTTTGTTATTAAAAATTAAGCTTATTTACAAGTAATCGCTGTAGTTGGTTTTTCATTTCTTAAAAATACTTATGGTTTTTTTTTTTTTCATATCTCAAAATTTTTAGAAGAAAATAAATCTATTGATAAAGTTTGAATATTTTCCATAGAATTATAAACTTACTTTTTGACCTTAGGAGATGTTGCTAGTCCCTGGATGCCTCAATCATTGAGTTCTCATTTGTTATTTGATTTATATATTTATGATTTTTTCACCTACAGTTTTTCATTTTTATAATTTAACATTTTGTAGGAGTGAGATTCAAACTTTTAAATTTTTAATTTAGATAATAATATTTTAATCAATGGAGTTGTGTTTAGGTTGACTATTTTCATATATCTTGAAGCTATATAGGTTTCCATAAAATTCTAACACTAGTTCATGATCCAACGGTTTATGCATATTAGGTCAAATCCATAACCAAATAAGGACAATTTATTACTTAGTGTTGAAAGAAACTCTCCAAAGAACAATAGTCCTATATCTCAAAATATGGTTCAAAAAGCTTCTAAATACAATCCTTAGGAGGTGTTTCGTCTATTGGTTTCATAAGTCGATATTAAATAACTTAAATTCAATAATGCTTACTATTAAATTTGCACATTATCAAGAAACTTCACTTTACCATCTTTCTCTTATAAAGATTTATTGATGAATGTCATTTTGCAACTTTGTATCCAAAACACATTTTTTAATTCCAACATATTAATTCGAGACTTTGGAACCAACTCAACGCTCTAAATACCGTCTTAATGAAACACTATTAATCTAAAATTAACATGTAATCTAATATTAACTAAATTATACAAATAATCTAATTATTCTCCTACATCAAATTTGACTTGATACCTAAACCCGTTGCATTAGCTCGTGAAATTATATTTGAATGTCAAGTGTATATATAAGAATTAGAAGTGAGCATTAATTTCTAGCTAGTTAAGACGACTTTGTGGATTTTCTAATTCCAATACGTTTGAGAATAACTTTGAAATTGTTAGATTCATTTTTCAATCATATTTAAAATCGGTTGTTATTTCAAAATAGATTTGATATTTAACTTTACACTTTTAAATGTAGTTTTTATATCATCAAAATTGATTTTAAATACTTAAAAACATGTTTTAGAGTGATTTTAAACATGATAAAAAAAATATTAAAATTACTTCCAAACATGCTTTCATGTACAAAATCTAGTAGAACCAATGAAATTGTACTTATAATTTACGGATTTGTGAATCATAATATTAAGATTAGTCCCTGTTCCTAATGTTCAAAATCAACGGAAAATAACAAGACCTCCATTTTATAAATATATTGATGAAAATATTGATAAAATACCAGTATCGATAAAAATTAAAAATAAATAATATTTAACTTCATCAATTAATAGTTTACACTTTTTATATTTTTATTTATTATATCACATTAATGATATTTTATTGTTTATTTTTTTTTTTATGTTTTATCGTAAATCAATTGATATTTAGAAAAAGAAAAATTATAAGATTTGGTGAGGTCTTTCTAAAATTCTATATGATATTGAATTTATTAACATCTAAAAATATTGAAGTAAAATGTCGACAAAAAAAATAACAATAATAATAATAATACGTTGATTGTATCGCATTTCTTTAAAATGATTCTGGAACAACCGTCTTTTTCGACTGTCGAGAAAGGTGGAATGATAATATGGAAAATCAGAAAATTTTGTGGCATAAAACTGACAGCTAGCAAAGAGAATGAAGAATTATTGCTAACTTTAATTCGTTATGTAAAGTGAATCTTCAAAATTACAACAAAGAATAAAGAGGAAACAGACAAAATCTTGAAGAATAGATTAAAGGAACTATATTTAAAAAATAAAATATAAAACTTCACCCATGATATATAAATGAAAAGTATGTGCTTCCTCTTTGGTGGATCTTGCATAATAAAATAAAATATTTATTGATTGATAGTGGTAAATATTATATTTATTCTTTGTTTAGTTTTGATATAGAGTTATTTTCGTTGGATTAGTTTAATTTTGGTGGTCTAATCTAAGTTTTAGCAATATTGTGTTATGTTTTAATTTCAAAACTGATTTTGTTGGTATATCTTAAACGTATTAATTTTGTCTAAGTAATATATCAAATATAAAGTATATTAATTAATATGTTCTATTTTAAAAGTTTTTATATAATTCTAATGGGATATATAGGTTCGATTTTTTTTTCTTGTGAAAATGAAATGTAAATCATATTTAATTTAGTATATCAATTGTATGACAAATATTTCATGTTTAATATATAAACTGGTTGATATATCTAATTTAGAGGAAAACAAATATATCAATAATATTGTTGATATACCAAATATATAAAGGGGTATTGTTGTTATGTTGGCTATTTTGTCTAGGGCAATTTATTTTGTAGCATGTCGTTACGATTGTCAAGAACATCTTGGTTGTTTGAACCATCTTTCTCTAGAGAGTACTTTTTCCTTCTTTATTGCAGATCCTCTGAAGATACTTTTTGTTTCAGGTCCGTGAACAATGATTTTCCCTTACAAAATTGTTCCCTTGTGAAATATATATATAGTCGCGAGGACAAACAAAAAAAAACCAAAACTTTGAAAGTTAAGACACAATTTTTGGTAACCTAGTTCAACAATATATCATCTACGTCTACTCAGGAAAGATATTTTTACTAATATGAAGTCAAGTAATTACAACATTGTATTTATCTGCAAGAATCGAAAATTTTAGTGATACACGAATAACTTAACTCGATGAATAAGCATTTAGGCTCCCCCTAAGTGTGAGTCTCTCTCTCAATGAGATTTAGGCTCCACCTAAGTATAAGAATATTAGTAAGCAATCACTTTGGCTCCTCCTAAGTGTGAGACTCCATCTCAACCATAATCTTTCCACTTTTAGTGAAGACCACTTCACTTGGATAAATTTAGCTCCCCTAAGCTTGGGAACCCCTTCTCAAACAATGATGTCTTAAGCTCCCCCTAATATCAAGACAACAATCTCACAAAGCAAGCTTCAAAATCGATCTAGATCATAATCTTAAGATCTACAAGAATTCTGAATCATAATCACAATGATTTACATACAACCATAATGTTCGCCCACCACAAAAATTGAGAAGATTTAAATAAAATACTCAAAGCTGCAACCTTAGTAAGACTACAACTTACTCTTAAATAAGCATAGTGAAGAAATTAAAGGACCCTATTCAAAATCTACAGAGCATAGAAAGGAAAATATCCAAGAGTAATAAAATCGCAGAATATATCAGCAGATGAAAAAAATAATTTACAGGATTAGCATTATGAAAGACATACTGTGAGACAATTTATGAGACAACCAACAAGATAACTCTTACAATAGAGACCAAAAAGACAAGTGTGTACCTCAATGTGAGGTTGTGGCTATTATTGTATACTATGTTGCATGTTCTTATCTTTATCAGGTGAAGAATAAGTTATAGTATTGGCTTTGTACTTAAAGGAATCTAAGTTCTAGCCTATAGAGAATTCTCAGTCTTAGGGGGACCCTAAACAACTTTGTTTCAAAGTATGTTTCAAACAAGAAGATGAAAAAAGTAATAAAGCAATGCGAGAGAGAGCCTCAAGTTTAGAGGGGAAGCTAAACTCTTCATTAGGAGTGAGTTATTTAAGAGTCTCTGTACAAGTTGTTTATTAAATAAATACTTCATTATAATCGCTTAACTCGAATGAGTGAATTTTTTTCATCGGGCACACTGCCCCAAAACGTAGGTGTGCATGATTGTTCCGAATTGGGTTACCAATCTTTGGATTTTTGTCTTTCTATTACAGTTTAATTTATTGTCCTTTACATTGTTTGTAACTTTGTATTTGACTTGCAGAGTCATATATTAGATTCATCTAAATTTCATGAAGTATATCTATAGAATACTTAGAATATAACATGGGTATTTCAATATATATGATATAAATTCATTTCAAATATGGTATAAGTGTATTAATATTTTATCAATACTCATTCAAAATATATAATTCAAATATATCATTAGTGTCTAAATATTATAAACACTCGTTTATAAATCAATTTCAATTAAGTATATATATTATTAGTACATCAATAGTTTATAGACACTTATTCAAAATTTATTTAAAGTTCTATAAATTAGCGTATCAATATTGAATCAAACTCATTTAAAACTAATTTCAAATATATCATTAGTTTATCAATAGAATATATACATATCAACATTTCTTCTTAATAAAATTTCAAGTATAACAGTGGTTTATTACTATTATATCAATATTAACTCAAAATTCATTTCAAATATAACGTTGGTATATTACATTAGTATATCAATGCTTCTTAAAAATACAGTTATTCAAGTATATTAATAATATATCAACACCTATCCCATATTCAATTTTAAGTATAACATTAGTATATTAATAGTTTATTAATATTCATTTAAAATTGTTATCAATAGGGATACATTAAACATTATAAGTTGATTCAAATTAAGACCACCAATTTTACAATATATAAAAGGCAAAAAAAAAAAAAAGGAGAATCTTTATATTTCGATTTTACCATATATTTTTTCAGAATACCTATTTTGTCCTCACAATGAAATCTTCGGGGTGTTTTGTACAGAACCTTTGATGTTCCTTATTTTTCTTTTTTTCATTCAATTTTATGTTCATCTTTTATCCTAAAATTTAAAAAATTTTGAAACCTTATATCTCTTCATTTTAAAACCTTGGGAGCGAAAAACTACTTTATAAAATGATAAATTACAAATCAAATCATCTCCAATAAAACACACCTTGAGACCCTTGCTAAAAAAGGTAATCACCAATTTAGTGTTCTCTTATGCAAGTCTACTTGTATCTAAAGGGGTAGTCCATCTCTTCTAATAAACGAAGTAATCACCAACTTTTTGCATTTGCTTTCTCCTTTTCCTTTTTCTTCATTTAATTTTACATTCCCATTTTAACTCTAAATTTTTTTAAGCCTTGTATCTTTCCATTTTGAGACATTTTGAGTGAAAAAACTATCTCTTTATAAAAGGATCAATCAAGACACACTTTTATACAAATCTAAGTATATCTATTCTAATAAACAAGGTAATCACCCATTTTTTATTTTTTTAAGAAATCTTAAAATTTGTGGTGCAATGCCACATATATTTGTGATGATTCATTCTCAAATTTGCTCTCCTTGCAACCCTATGACAAGGTGGTGGTATCCAAAAATATAGACATTGCGATGGAGTCTATCTTACGATACTATTGGCTAAAATATTGTTCTAATTAATTAGATTTGCTAATTAGAATTTTTTGGGCAACAATATGGAAATATTTTTTTCAAAAATTCTTTTCTTCCATATCAAATCATATTGAAGAAAAAAAAGTGAGACTCCCGAGATGAAACAAAGAAGAGAGATAATAGGAAAGAGAGAGATATAGAGAGAAGTTGAGAAAATATTTAGGGAGATATTGTGAAAATTAATTTAATTTTCTGATTTCTTTTATTTTTTCAATCTAATTGTAATTCAATTACTATATTCATTCTCCCCTCTATTTCTCATTCTATAATATGAATTTTCTCCTATTTGTTGTCCACCTAATAAATTTATGGCTATAAGTCAAACAATTTTATTATTGAATTTTTTAATCAAATACAAATGAAAAGATTTTGTGCAGGAATTACAAAAAAAAAAAATAATAATAATAATAATTTAACATAAAACAAACTCATTTTTTATATAAGAACAAAATCCACTTTGAAAAATAGGGAAATATTATAAATAAGAAAAAAAAACAATAATATTTACACTTTATAGCAAAAATAAATTCCAATTTCCTTTTTTTTTAAATGACCAAAAATACTCTTCTTTCTCGCCTATTTTCCTTTTTTTGAATTTTCATTTGCCACACTCGCTCATTGAACTCTGTTTCTCGTCGATGCCATGATTTTCCTCCTTGCCATTCTCAAATTATAAACAACGTATTGATGTTCTTATCCGCTTATTCTCCTTATTGACACCATGATTTTCCTACTCGCCGATTTTCCTTTTTCTTCAAATTTGATTTGCTGCGTTCGTTGAACTCTGTTCTTCTTTCTTCCTCGTCGAATGCCTTGATCTTCTTCCTCGCTGAATGCTATTTTTCCTTCTTCCTCGTCGAACACCATGATCTTCTTTCTCGCCGATCTTCTTTATTGAAATAATTCCTCAACCACGGTACGATTTTTTCTTCTATTTTCTATGTTTGTAAGTATACGTTTCTTCATCGAATTCGTTACAGTACTGGTGGATTTTTATTATCTGCATTGCGTTTATGTGATAAATGTTTGTGGATGAATTGTTTATGGATGTTTCAGGTTAGAATTCTCGTTTTAAGGCTTTCTTTAAATTTAACAAAGTTAAACGATCGGATAGCTTTTGTTATGTGATCATATAGAGTTTATTACATGATCACATAACATTTACTAAACGATCGTATAGCTAATGCTATGCGATCTCGTTTAGTAAATGTTATGTGATCATGTAATAAACTCTATATGATCACATAACAAAAGCTATCCGATCGTTTAACTTTGTTAAATTTAAAGAAAGCCTTAAAACGAGAATTCTAACCTGAAACATCCATAAACAATTCATCCACAAACATTTATCACATAAACGCAATGCAGATAATAAAAATCCACCAGTACTGTAACGAATTCGATGAAGAAACGTATACTTACAAACATAGAAAATAGAAGAAAAAATCGTACCGTGGTTGAGGAATTATTTCAATAAAGAAGATCGGCGAGAAAGAAGATCATGGTGTTCGACGAGGAAGAAGGAAAAATAGCATTCAGCGAGGAAGAAGATCAAGGCATTCGACGAGGAAGAAAGAAGAACAGAGTTCAACGAACGCAGCAAATCAAATTTGAAGAAAAAGGAAAATCGGCGAGTAGGAAAATCATGGTGTCAATAAGGAGAATAAGCGGATAAGAACATCAATACGTTGTTTATAATTTGAGAATGGCAAGGAGGAAAATCATGGCATCGACGAGAAACAGAGTTCAATGAGCGAGTGTGGCAAATGAAAATTCAAAAAAAGGAAAATAGGCGAGAAAGAAGAGTATTTTTGGTCATTTAAAAAAAAAGGAAATTGGAATTTATTTTTGCTATAAAGTGTAAATATTATTGTTTTTTTTTCTTATTTATAATATTTCCCTATTTTTCAAAGTGGATTTTGTTCTTATATAAAAAATGAGTTTGTTTTATGTTAAATTATTATTATTATTATTTTTTTTTTTTGTAATTCCTGCACAAAATCTTTTCATTGTATTTGATTAAAAAATTCAATAATAAATTTTTGACTGTATAGCCATAAATTTATTAGGTGGACAACAAATAGGAGAAAATTCATATTATAGAATGAGAAATAGAGGGGAGAATGAATATAGTAATTGAATTACAATTAGATGTTGAAAAAATAAAAGAAATCAGAAAATTAAATTAATTTTCACAATATCTCCCTAAATATTTTCTCAACTTCTCTCTATATCTCTCTCTTTCCTATTATCTCTCTCTCTTTTTTCATCTCGAGTCTCACTTTTTTTTCTTCATATGATTTGATATGGAAGAAAAGAATTTTTGAAAAAAATATTTCCATATTGTTGCCCAAAAAATTCTAATTAGCAAATCTAATTAATTAGAACAATATTTTAGCCAATAGTATCGTAAGATAGACTCCATCGCAATGTCTATATTTTTGGATACCACCACCTTGTCATAGGGTTGCAAGGAGAGCAAATTTGAGAATGAATCATCACAAATATATGTGGCATTGCACCACAAATTTTAAGATTTCTTAAAAAAATAAAAAATGGGTGATTACCTTGTTTATTAGAATAGATATACTTAGATTTGTATAAAAGTGTGTCTTGATTGATCCTTTTATAAAGAGATAGTTTTTTCACTCAAAATGTCTCAAAATGGAAAGATACAAGGCTTAAAAAAATTTAGAGTTAAAATGGGAATGTAAAATTAAATGAAGAAAAAGGAAAAGGAGAAAGCAAATGCAAAAAGTTGGTGATTACTTCGTTTATTAGAAGAGATGGACTACCCCTTTAGATACAAGTAGACTTGCATAAGAGAACACTAAATTGGTGATTACCTTTTTTAGCAAGGGTCTCAAGGTGTGTTTTATTGGAGATGATTTGATTTGTAATTTATCATTTTATAAAGTAGTTTTTCGCTCCCAAGGTTTTAAAATGAAGAGATATAAGGTTTCAAAATTTTTTAAATTTTAGGATAAAAGATGAACATAAAATTGAATGAAAAAAAGAAAAATAAGGAACATCAAAGGTTCTGTACAAAACACCCCGAAGATTTCATTGTGAGGACAAAATAGGTATTCTGAAAAAATATATGGTAAAATCGAAATATAAAGATTCTCCTTTTTTTTTTTTTTGCCTTTTATATATTGTAAAATTGGTGGTCTTAATTTGAATCAACTTATAATGTTTAATGTATCCCTATTGATAACAATTTTAAATGAATATTAATAAACTATTAATATACTAATGTTATACTTAAAATTGAATATGGGATAGGTGTTGATATATTATTAATATACTTGAATAACTGTATTTTTAAGAAGCATTGATATACTAATGTAATATACCAACGTTATATTTGAAATGAATTTTGAGTTAATATTGATATAATAGTAATAAACCACTGTTATACTTGAAATTTTATTAAGAAGAAATGTTGATATGTATATATTCTATTGATAAACTAATGATATATTTGAAATTAGTTTTAAATGAGTTTGATTCAATATTGATACGCTAATTTATAGAACTTTAAATAAATTTTGAATAAGTGTCTATAAACTATTGATGTACTAATAATATATATACTTAATTGAAATTGATTTATAAACGAGTGTTTATAATATTTAGACACTAATGATATATTTGAATTATATATTTTGAATGAGTTATTGATAAATATTAAACACTTATAACCATATTTGAAATGAATTTATATCATATATATTGAAATACCCATGTTATATTCTAAGTATTCTATAGATATACTTCATGAAATTTAGATGAATCTAATATATGACTCTGCAAGTCAAATACAAAGTTACAAACAAATGTAACGGACAATAAATTAAAATGTAAGAATAAGACAAAAATCCAAAGATTGGTAACCCATTTTTTTTTAACAGTCATGCAACCTACGTTTTAACCCAAAATTTATGAAAAAATTCTACTCATTCGAGTTAAGCGGATTATAATGATGTATTTATTAAATTAAACAACTTGTACAGGATCTTAAATAACTCATCCTAATGAAGAGTTTTTTAGCTTCCCCTCTAAACTTGAGGCTCTCTCTCGCATTGCTTTATTACTTTTTTCATCTTCTTGTTTGAAAACATACTTTGAAACAAGTTTGTTTAGGGTCCCCTAAAGACTGAGGAATTCTCTATAGGCTTGAAACTTAGATTCCTTTAAGTACAAAGGCAATACTATAATTTAATTCTTCCCTGATAAAGATAAGAACATGCAGACATAAGTATACAATAATAGCCACAACCTCACATTGAGGTACACACTTGTCTTTTTGGTCTCTATTGTAAGAGTTAATCTTGTGGTTTGTCTCATAAATTGTCTCACAGATGTCTTTTCATAATGTAATCTGTAAAATTATTTTTTTCATCTGCTGATATATTCTGCGATTTTATTACTCTCTCTTGGATATTTCCTTTTCTATGGCTCTGTAGATTTTTGATAGGGTCTTTAATTTCTTCACTGATTGTTATTTAAGAGTAGTAAGTTGTAGTCTTACTAAGGTTGCAGCTTTGAGTATTTTATTTAAATTTCTCAATTTTTGTGGTGGGCGAACATTATGGTTGTATGTAAATCATTGTGATTATGATTCAGATTCTTTGTTGTTGATCTTAAGATTATATCTAGATCGATTTTGAAGCTTGCTTTGTGAGATTGTTGTCTTGATATTTGTGAGATTGTTGTCTTGATATTAGGGGGAGCTTAAGACATCATTGTTTGAGAAGGGGTTCCCAAGCTTAGGGGAGCTAAATTTATCCAAGTGAAGTGGTCTTCACTAAAAGTGGAAAGATTATGGTTGAGATGGAGTCTCACACTTAGGAGGAGCCAAAGTGATTGCTTACTAATATTCTTATACTTAGGTGGAGCCTAAATCTCATTGAGAGAGAGACTCACACTTAGGGGGAGCCTAAATGCTTATTCATCGAGTTAAGTTATTCGTGTATCACTAAAATTTTCGATTCTTGCAGATAAATACAATGTTGTAATTACTTGACTTCATATTAGTAAAAATATCTTTCCTGAGTAGACGTAGATGATATATTGTTGAACTAGGTTACCAAAAATTGTGTCTTAACTTTCAAAGTTTTGGTTTTTTTTTGTTTGTCCTCGCGACTATATATATATTTCACAAGGGAACAATTTTGTAAGGGAAAATCATTGTTCACGGACCTGAAACAAAAAGTATCTTCAGAGGATCTGCAATAAAGAAGGAAAAAGTACTCTCTAGAGAAAGATGGTTCAAACAACCAAGATGTTCTTGACAATCGTAACGACATGCTACAAAATAAATTGCCCTAGACAAAATAGCCAACATAACAACAATACCCCTTTATATATTTGGTATATCAACAATATTATTGATATATTTGTTTTCCTCTAAATTAGATATATCAACCAGTTTATATATTAAACATGAAATATTTGTCATACAATTGATATACTAAATTAAATATGATTTACATTTCATTTTCACAAGAAAAAAAAATCGAACCTATATATCCCATTAGAATTATATAAAAACTTTTAAAATAGAACATATTAATTAATATACTTTATATTTGATATATTACTTAGACAAAATTAATACGTTTAAGATATACCAACAAAATCAGTTTTGAAATTAAAACATAACACAATATTGCTAAAACTTAGATTAGACCACCAAAATTAAACTAATCCAACGAAAATAACTCTATATCAAAACTAAACAAAGAATAAATATAATATTTACCACTATCAATCAATAAATATTTTATTTTATTATGCAAGATCCACCAAAGAGGAAGCACATACTTTTCATTTATATATCATGGGTGAAGTTTTATATTTTATTTTTTAAATATAGTTCCTTTAATCTATTCTTCAAGATTTTGTCTGTTTCCTCTTTATTCTTTGTTGTAATTTTGAAGATTCACTTTACATAACGAATTAAAGTTAGCAATAATTCTTCATTCTCTTTGCTAGCTGTCAGTTTTATGCCACAAAATTTTCTGATTTTCCATATTATCATTCCACCTTTCTCGACAGTCGAAAAAGACGGTTGTTCCAGAATCATTTTAAAGAAATGCGATACAATCAACGTATTATTATTATTATTGTTATTTTTTTTGTCGACATTTTACTTCAATATTTTTAGATGTTAATAAATTCAATATCATATAGAATTTTAGAAAGACCTCACCAAATCTTATAATTTTTCTTTTTCTAAATATCAATTGATTTACGATAAAACATAAAAAAAAAAATAAACAATAAAATATCATTAATGTGATATAATAAATAAAAATATAAAAAGTGTAAACTATTAATTGATGAAGTTAAATATTATTTATTTTTAATTTTTATCGATACTGGTATTTTATCAATATTTTCATCAATATATTTATAAAATGGAGGTCTTGTTATTTTCCGTTGATTTTGAACATTAGGAACAGGGACTAATCTTAATATTATGATTCACAAATCCGTAAATTATAAGTACAATTTCATTGGTTCTACTAGATTTTGTACATGAAAGCATGTTTGGAAGTAATTTTAATATTTTTTTTATCATGTTTAAAATCACTCTAAAACATGTTTTTAAGTATTTAAAATCAATTTTGATGATATAAAAACTACATTTAAAAGTGTAAAGTTAAATATCAAATCTATTTTGAAATAACAACCGATTTTAAATATGATTGAAAAATGAATCTAACAATTTCAAAGTTATTCTCAAACGTATTGGAATTAGAAAATCCACAAAGTCGTCTTAACTAGCTAGAAATTAATGCTCACTTCTAATTCTTATATATACACTTGACATTCAAATATAATTTCACGAGCTAATGCAACGGGTTTAGGTATCAAGTCAAATTTGATGTAGGAGAATAATTAGATTATTTGTATAATTTAGTTAATATTAGATTACATGTTAATTTTAGATTAATAGTGTTTCATTAAGACGGTATTTAGAGCGTTGAGTTGGTTCCAAAGTCTCGAATTAATATGTTGGAATTAAAAAATGTGTTTTGGATACAAAGTTGCAAAATGACATTCATCAATAAATCTTTATAAGAGAAAGATGGTAAAGTGAAGTTTCTTGATAATGTGCAAATTTAATAGTAAGCATTATTGAATTTAAGTTATTTAATATCGACTTATGAAACCAATAGACGAAACACCTCCTAAGGATTGTATTTAGAAGCTTTTTGAACCATATTTTGAGATATAGGACTATTGTTCTTTGGAGAGTTTCTTTCAACACTAAGTAATAAATTGTCCTTATTTGGTTATGGATTTGACCTAATATGCATAAACCGTTGGATCATGAACTAGTGTTAGAATTTTATGGAAACCTATATAGCTTCAAGATATATGAAAATAGTCAACCTAAACACAACTCCATTGATTAAAATATTATTATCTAA
This sequence comes from Benincasa hispida, assembly GCF_027475165.1. NCBI lineage: Eukaryota > Viridiplantae > Streptophyta > Magnoliopsida > Cucurbitales > Cucurbitaceae > Benincasa > Benincasa hispida. Next base: position 15,452 of record NW_028326994.1, read on the forward strand.
ATTAAAAATTTAAAAGTTTGAATCTCACTCCTACAAAATGTTAAATTATAAAAATGAAAAACTGTAGGTGAAAAAATCATAAATATATAAATCAAATAACAAATGAGAACTCAATGATTGAGGCATCCAGGGACTAGCAACATCTCCTAAGGTCAAAAAGTAAGTTTATAATTCTATGGAAAATATTCAAACTTTATCAATAGATTTATTTTCTTCTAAAAATTTTGAGATATGAAAAAAAAAAAAACCATAAGTATTTTTAAGAAATGAAAAACCAACTACAGCGATTACTTGTAAATAAGCTTAATTTTTAATAACAAAAATATTGTACTTTTGAAACTAGACCTAACATAATCCAAGTTAACATAGTTAATGGTTAAAATATCCATTTTCCTAAAGATTTAATGGTTGAATTTCACTCTCTCCCTTTCGTGATTGTGACGTTATATTAAAAGGAAAAAAGGAAAAAACAAAAAAACAAAAAACAAAAACTAAACAAAAACAATCAAAACCAAAAACAGCTTTTGGATTTTAATAATTGGGAAGCATATTTGTCTCAGTTCATAGAATAGGGTTACCACTTTTAAGTTTATAGGTTGGTTTGAGTAATGATTTGATTGTTAGGTTTGTTTTTAAAATTAAGTCAATCTTATTTATTTATTTTTTTTTTTAATGATTTGAATCTCTTTTTAAAGTCAATTGATGAATTCTTAATTAAATTTCAAAAAAAACAATGATAACATTTTAAAAGCATATATTTTTTAGTTCTCACAAATTTAGGCCTCGTAGTTAAAACATCGATGATTGAAAAAGTAGATAAATCAGAATGAAAAAATTTGGAGATGTAGTGTGTCCATATGCTTAATTTTCAAAAATAAAAAACAAAAAAGGAAATTGGTTATATCAAATAGGGCTTAAACTTTCGTAAAAATAAAATTTAGTATATTATCTTCAATTTTGTAATAACTTTGTAAGATAAATTTAGTCTCTGAGCTTTTTGCTCGTTTTTATATTTTTGTATTTTAAATTTTATAAACAAATTTAGTCCTTGAAATCAGTCTTAATTATTAAGATTTTATTGTAGATTTTTGTTAGTCAATACTTTTTATAAATTACAAAATCTTAATCATACATTAATAAAAATTAGACAAATTAATTTTAATTAAATTTTTGGTTTATGGGACTAAATGATTACTACAAAATTGAAAAGACAACAACTAAGGTCTCGTTTAGTAACTATTTATTTTTTGTTTTTAGTTTTTGTTCCTCCCCATTTCTTATTTTTATAAGAATTTGCATATATTTTTTTTAAGTACAATGGTTGAATTCCTTTAACCAAATTCCCAAAACGAAAACAAAAATTTAAAAGTTTCTTTTTTTTTTTTAGTTTTCAAATTTTTTGCTTAGTTTTTAAAGTATTAGTAAAATGTAGATAACAAATGAAAAAATTTGGAGGTGAAAGTGGGTATATTGGTTAAATTTTCAAAAATAAAAACCAATTGAGTTACTAAATAGGACCCTTAAAATTATTAAAATACTTAAAGATCAATGACTAAATTGTTAAAAAAATTTGAATACAAATTTGAATGTACAGAGACTAAAATATTATAGAAATCAAAATTTTCGAGCTAAATTATTACTTGGAACAAAAATATTTTTTTAAAACAATCACAAGAAAACGGAAACAAAAGAAGATAGAAAGAAAAGGAAAAAGACGTATAGACATTGAGACAACAAAGAAGTAAGATGGACATGTGTTTAATTAAAGCACAAATCTAGAACTTCACACATTCTTTGCTTTAAGACAAGAAGATTACATTATTGTCTTTTTGTTACACTCCTTTGCTGTTCTATATCGTCTTTGATGGATTTCTATGTGTATAAATAATGCCTAACAATTTTCCAATTCCAACACAACCAAACCTATTCAATCTTTTCTTCCCTTTTTCATACTTCTTCTCTCTACACCCAAACCATGGCCACTTCACTCAAGACACCCCACCACTGCATCTGTTGCCCATTTGCTGCATTCTAAGCAAGCAGCCCCCCCCCGCCCCCCCAAACCTCAAGAGAAGGGAGTACGAGCATGAGACATTACTCCGACGACCTCGTCACCGGTCACATTTATGCCAAACATGCGAGACAGCGATACTACCTAAAATTGATCTCCCAATTTACATCTCTGTTATTGAGAGTATTATCACAATTCTGATCAAATTAGCGATAATGCACATCGGGTAAAAATATAATGGTAAAAAATATACAACATTTATACATTCATACACTCAAATTAAATTTTGGTTTTACATTTTTTATTCTTCTCTATTTTGGTATAATTTTACTTATGTGATGACATTAAAACTATTATTGTGTACTCGTATAGGGAATAGTTGAAGGGCGTTTGGTACATTCGGATGCAACTTTGACATCCAATGTTGTGATCGAGCCTCCCTTTGTACTCTTCATCGTATCTCTAGCGAGGTTATATATATATAGTTCCATTAATAAATTTTATCTATTTTGACAAGGTTATTTGGTTAGTGATCTGTTTTCACGTTTTATCTCTAAAAAATTACGTTTGTTCATGCATTTAAACTTTTATATCTTGATATCTACTTTTGCATTGAGAAGGCTTGTTTATTTTGTTTTATTTATTTATTATTTTTTTTAATAGGGGTATACTCTTTTATTGTTTCTAAATCTTATTAGATCTTCAAACTTTGTAATTTTTTTATACAACATCTCGGTCCTATTTAGTTACAATTTTGTTTTTTTAGTTTTCTACTTTTTCTAAATTATATTCTCTCCATTTTTGGAATTAGGGTTTTCACATTTTCTTAAAGAAATACTTTAAATTTCTAGTTAGATTATACAAACAAAACTATGTTTTTGGAGACCACTTTTTTATGTTTTCAAAACTTAGTTTGGATTTTTAAAATATTGGTAGAAGGAGAAGAACAAATCCTAAAAACTTATGGGTAGAACTATTGTTGTAAGATTAATTTAATTTTCAAAAATCAAAAATCAAAAATCAAAATGATTATCAAATGTGGCCTTCATTTTTTTTGTTTTATATGTTCTTTTTTCTCACAAATTTTATAAAAGTATTTTTACCTTTCTTAAAATAACATTTGGATCTTTAGTTAAATTCTAAAAAAGAAAAAAATAAGTTTTGAAGAACCACATTTTTTAGTTTTAATTTCAAATTTTGGCTTTGTTTTATTAAAAAACATGTAGATCTAAAACCTATTCATAGAACTATTATTTGTAAGCCTTTCTTTTTTTAAAATAAAACAAAATATGACTATTTGGTAATAATTTCGTTTTTTATTTTTAAAAATTAAGTCTATTTCATCCGATTTGCATCTTTGCCAAGTACAATGGTTGAAATATTATCCAAATTCCAAAGACAAAATCAAAATTTTAAAAGCTATTGTTTTTTAGTTTTCAAATTTTAGATTGGTTTTTTAAAACATGATAAAAGTATAAACAAATAAAGAAAGTTTTGAGGTGAATTTAGGTTATTAGACTTAGTTTTCAAAAATAAAGAACAAAAAACGAAAATGGTTATCAAACGAGGGAACCGACATTATCCAAATAGGCTTTATAATTAACCAAAACGGTTTTCAAAAACAACATTGGAATGAAACATTGTCAATAAAATGTGAAAAAGTTACATAAATATATATTATATTCTAAAAAGAAGTTAATTTATTTTCTTCTGATCCCATTTTTATACATGCAATTGAAAGTTGAAATATTATGTCTCAGTTGTCATGTAAGGCTCCGGGGATAGAAAAGCACACGGAGACCACACTCGAAAATCTTTGAAATATTGGCAAATTATCCATGGGAAGCCAAGGCAGCTCCACTTTGTTAAGCTTTTGCAATGATTATGCGAGATTTTGTGGCATCTCTACCATTACTCCCATGTTGATCCATTGGCTAAATCTTTGGCAATTATCAAGCGAGTAGCTACTTTGAAAAAGCACTTAGACTCACTTCGATATCGACAAGTGCTTCTCAACCCCAAAAGTCTCATTCAAACTGACTTACCAAGCAATCAAAATTATAGGAATGAGATTAGAGAATCTCAATAAATATGATGATCAAGGAAAACTTCACTGGAGGTTACGGAACTTCCTGAGTTACCATCTGCTCTTCGCCAAATCCCATTGATTACTTATTGGGCCATACACACTATTGTTGCTTCAAGGATTGAGCTCTCCACATATCTCAGTGAAAATGAGTAAGTACTTTATCCATACCTTTAAAAAATCTCTTTTTTTCTTTTTAATATTATGTCACATTTGCAATAGTTGTGATCCAACCACATTTTTACAAACTAGGGTGATCAGAAACAATCCAACAAACTAAGTTGATTGGCCGAAATGTGCTAAACCAAATTTCGGTAGATCGGTATTTGGTTTCGTTCATTTGGAGTTGACTCAAACCGACTGACCAAGTGTTTAGAAAGATTTAGAATGAAAATAAGTAACGAGCAAATTATGTCTTTTCATACCAAAATTTGAAATGTTGGAATTGAAATGTTGGTTTTCTCGGTTAATTTCAGCCCAAAACTTTCCTTGAATTTTCAATAATCATTTTAAAACTAAACAAAATTTTCCAAACCACGACTCAGAAGTAGTTATTTACTTTATTAATGTTGGATAAGAAGCTTTTGAAGATTGGAGGTAATTTGAATGATAGATTTAAGAAAGAGGTCTACTTGTATTATTATCATTCTAACTCTTTTTGGCTTGATAGATCAAAATATCTTCATATCATTTTTATTGTATATCATTTATACTAGTTGGCACACCACCCCTCGATTTCATGGCTAAGATTTTGCCAATAAAGACATGATCTAGAGTTATAAATGACTTTCTAAAATATTCTTTCAATACACGTTTTTCTTTTCATTAATACTCCAAATTTCTACTTACATATCAACCAATCAGTATCTCTTAAAAAAGATTTCCCGGGGATATTATAGTATTTAATACTTCTAGAGACCGGGCTTCTGTTTGGACCGGATCCCAATACTTATTATCAAAGATCAAACTTACATTTCAACGGTATATTCATTCATAGTAATACTGATGTTTTTCAGGAATCAGCCACAGAGATACTTGAATGAATTGTCTGAAAAAATGGCCATTTGTACTATGCCGTACTACTTGAGAAGCATCTGATGCCATCCGGTGAACAACATGGTCTAATACTAATCTCACTTTGTTACTTATATTGTATCGTTAATATCTTATTGGAATTACCCTGTAAAAATAACATTATAAATTGAGGTTAATGTTCATTTTTTTTTTATGGCAGAGGAGGTTAATCTCTATCGGTGGTTGGTTGACCACATTGAACATTATCAAACTAGACATTACAATTGGTCATTCCCAAGCGTGCTTAGCGGCAAAACCTGAAACCAAACCCCTTATTGATGGCTCTACTTTAAAAGAGGTTTCTTCTATTTCATACCTTATTATTGGCTTGTTCTCAAATATACTATTATAATAATGTGACATATATTCATTTTCATATATGAAATGTATTTAAATAATGGTAGTGTTAAAGTATTGATATAATTAAACTTATTGTAACTCTGTGAAACTAAAATCCTGGGTTGGGATGAGATCGTCACTTAAGTTGATGTTGGTGTACTAAATCTTCTATTTTTTTTATAACTATGAAGCAACTTCTATACCTCTTAATTGAAAAACTTTCCTCTTGTCTTTCCATTAGACGTTCCATTTTTCTATTGGTGAGCTCTCCACTAGCTTCTACTTCGTACTTACTCATCTACTCTTCGATTATTGGCAATGAATTACTTTTTTTATTTGGAGTGACGAGAGAGCTAAGAATATTTCAACCATACACTTATTGATTCCTTCTTTCGTTAGTTTCTTGTTAAGAAAAAATGGTAGATTTATTTTGCTATTAGAATAGTAGGATTGTATTAGCTCCAATAACCTTAGTTGCTCATCCGATTAAACTTTGGGGTTAATTGATGATTCAACTTAGGTAACTTGGTGCAAATTCGTGGGTTTTTGCAGGTTAGTGTTCACGAAAGTTTGTCGGGAAAGAACGTGATATTGGTAATTTCTGGTTTGGATATCTCCAATGATGATATCACGGCTCTTCATCAAGTTTACAATGAATTGAAAACTAGAGACAGTAGACATGAGATAGTTTGGATTCCAATTTTCCCGGAGCCTTATCAAGAAGAAGATCGCAAGAGATATGATTATTTGCGTTCAACTATGAAATGGTATTCAATACAATTTACTACAAAGATAACTGGCATGAGATATATTGAAGAAAAATGGCAACTTAGAGAGGATCCATTAGTTGTGGTACTAAACCCACAATCTAAGGTGGTATTCACAAATGCAATTCATCTAATTCGAGTTTGGGGGATTGAAGCAATTGATTTCACACAAGATAGAGCCAAGACTTTATTACGAAAAAATTGGCCCGATTCAACTCTCACCAAATTCACTCACCAACCAAGACTACAAAATTGGGTATGTAGACATTTTGTATTTCCTTCCTAATTAAATTATAATAAAATACATCTTATCTATACTCTTTCACAGATCAAGCAAGAGAAAAACATACTATTCTATGGAGGAAAGGAACCATTGTGGATACAACAATTTGAAGAGAGAGTAGAAATCTTGAGAAATGATCCTTTGATAATGGATGGTGGTTCATTTGAGATTGTACGTATTGGAAAGGATGCAACAGGAGAGGATGATCCAGCACTCATGGCTCGTTTTTGGACAGCACAATGGGGCTATTTTGTAGTAAAGAGCCAATTGATAGGTTCAAGTGCAAGTGAAACAACAGAAGACATCTTAAGACTGATATCATACCAAAACGAAGATGGTTGGGTTGTTCTAAGTGTAGGCTCAGCCCCAGTATTAGTTGGTCGTGGGATTTTGATATTGAAATTACTCGACGAATTTCCAAAATGGAAGCAAAGTTTGAGGTTAAAGGCCTTCCCTGATGTCTTTAGAGACTACTTCAATGAATTGGCTCTCAAAAATCATCAATGTGATCGAGTAATTCTTCCTGGATTCAGTGGATGGATTCCTATGATTGTGAATTGTCCTGAATGTCCTCGTTTCATGGAGACTGGTATCAGCTTCAAGTGCTGCCATGGAGGTACTCATATGTGAAGAGGATTGATTGAAGCTGCTGGAACTCATATACATCTCTTTTTTTATGTTACACTATTATACTATACTACTACTAAATGGATATTGTACCATTTGACTTTATATTATAATCGAGTCCATTAGGTCTCGTTGTTATCAGTGATGAGCGTTTGTATGAATTTATGTTATTTATGATATAATGATCATCAGATCTTTCCTTAATTTCGACTCAAGTATGTTAATTTATTGACGAGAACATAGAAGCTGGTAACCCAGTTCGATGAAATACATATATATTTAAAGGGCATTATGTCCAAGAAAAATAAATCCACTAATGTAAAATAAAAGAATTATTTAACGTTTTGTTACTTATCTCTTGTTAATCAAAACAATAACAGTGACACCATGTCAAACTTGGATCCTGTGAAAAAACAATTAGTCTCCCCTTTAATTTATCAAACCTTCCTCTCACTTTATCTTAGGATACCCAATACATAAATACATTAGATAGATGATCTTAGGCTCCCCCTACGTGTGAGACTCTAACTCTTCACAAGTTTATCTTTCTTTTATCAAGTGATACTACAACAAATAAATCACATACAATAGCAGGCCAAAAAACGGTATTGTAGACTTTCGATAGTGTTTTTGAAGACGCTATCCTAGACGATGTTATGGAAAGTCTAATACTTTTGATGGTGTTTTTATCTGCTATAACATGTATTCTATAAAAAGTCTATTTTTTATTGTAGAAGTATCATGACTATGGAATTATTTTATTATAGCGTTAACAAAAAACGCTACGTTTTCGCTTTACTAGCGATTTTAATAGCATAAAAAATGCTATCAAAAAATATTTTATAGCATTTTTATAGCATAAAAAGACATCATAGAATGGCTTTCTATAGGATTTTTTTAAGCATGTTTGTTACATTTTCAACAAGAGTTATTGGAAAGCCTATTACCTTCATAGCTTTTGCAATGTTATAACAAAAGATTTATAAAAAGTTCGTTTTCAATTTTCCCACAATTTTATGTCAAGGGTATTATAGATGCCCTTAGTGTATTGGATTTTCTCTTATTTTTCTTCAACATTATAAAAAACATATATATATTTGTAATATTTGTACTAAAGTATTAGTCCAAGTGAGAGATTGTTAGGGAGTAGGCGGACAATGGGGGTTAATGTAAGTCTCTAGTGTCCTAAAAACTCGCAGTTCGTAAATGGTGTTAATGTTACAAACATATTCTATTTATCAAAGTATTATTGAGTTTTTTCATTCAATAAAATGGTATTGATATTGCAATATGTTATAAAAATCTAATAAACAAATCCACGGCTATAATATGACTACTTTAAATTTATGTAGAGACATAAATGTGGATTAGGTTTTAGTATATAGTGAAAATGGTCTATACGTAAATTGATGAGATTGGGTACCTCATCTTAGTAACATTATTAGATGCGGCCCACTTTGTATACTGATACAAATGATGTGATCCCAAAATCGATCATGTGGAAACATGTGAGTAGAGGCATCCTATGCAAAGATTGTTTGCATAAGACTGGACCTTGAAATAGTCACTTTTCTTTATAACGACCGTTTACTGTTAAAATTGACCATTTCAAATTTGATGACCTAGAGTAACTTTATCTTAATCCTAAGCTAACTATGAACTCCTGTTTATTCGACATTATCCTTTGATCTGCATAAGTGAGAGTAGTCCAATAACACTGCTCAATAATCCTTCCATTTTGGGGATATGAAATGATAGATAGCTAGGGACATAGTTCAGCAAGATAGAATTCACTCCTATCCAATTTAGGATTAGCAGAAATGTTGTTCTTTTAAGTACTGATTCCTGATCTTGAACAACGGGGCCCCGTCTTCTCATGATCAATAGGGATATGGTTTATTAGTTGAACTATAAACCAATTGTTCAATGGAGTTTCATTGGGAGCTTAAGGAATAAGATGTATTTTAAGAGATAAAACAGTAATTTTGACCTAGCTGTAAATACGGACAATCTGTGAAGGACCGACTTACTGATTATGGTTAAAGTGGACAGAAATATATTTACAGTGAGGAGAATGCAACGATCGAGCTATAGTGGTTTGTCTCGATACTTAATGAATATTGATTAACTCGGCCCAATGAGTTTAGCCAATTAATCTGAAATCGTTGGAGCTAATGATCTGCAGATCCATAAGGTTCCTCTACAAGGTCGTAAAATTATATCGTGGATTAATGAATTGAGTGGCTTTGAAACGTTCAAAATCGAAATTAAGATTTTTAAATTTGAAGTGTTCAAATTCAATTTAGGGTTTGATAAATTATACTCGATATAGTTTAGTGTTTAATTTATTGAAATTAAACGTAATTGGAGAGATTAGAATATTTAAATATTGATTTAAATATTGAAATACATGAATAGAATTCATGTATCAATTAGGTGTTTGATTAATTTAATATTTAATATTAAATTATTAAATAATTAATTAAATTTGGCTTTAATTTGAAGTGCCAAATTAAATAATACTTAAGAGAAGGCGAGGCTCCGTTGTTCAAGACTAGGAATCAATACTTAAGAGAACAACCTTTCTGCTAATCCTAAGTCGGATTGGAGTGAATTCCATATTGCTGGACTATGTTCCCAACTATCTATCTTATCTTATCCCAAAATGGAAGGCTTACTGAGCAGTGCTATTGGACTACTCTTATTTATGCAGATCAAAGGATAATGCCGAATAAACAGGAGTTCATAGTTAGCTCAGGATTAAGATCGAGTTACTCTAGGTCATCAAATTTGAAATAGTCAGTTTCAACAGTAGACGGTCTGTTATAAAGAAAGTGACTATTTCAAGGTACGGTTGCATAGGATGTCCCCACTCGTATCCACATGAATGATTAGTATACAAAGTGAGCCGCATCCAATAGTGTTACTAGGATGAGGTACCCAATCAAATCCATATACTTATAGACCATTTTGACTATATTCTAAAACTTGATCCACATTTAGTCTCTACGTAATGTTAAAGTATTCATATTGTAGCTATGGATTTGTTTATTGGATTTCTATAACAGAATGCAATACCAATGACATTTTATTGAATTAAAAAACTCAATAGTACTTTTATTGATAAATTGAATATGTTTCTAACATTGACGAACTGTGAGTTTTAGGACATTTCCAACAATTTAATGTTATAAAAACATTTTATAGCATTACAGAAATATTATGATTTAGTAGGTTTTTTTTTTGTTTTTGTTTTTTTTAATAATACTATATATGTTATGATTGATATTTAATAACATGTTTTACAATAATTAAAAATGATATAAAAACATGTAACATTTTTAATCTTGTCGTGATAGCCAATAATAATCAATTCTTACATAAACAATATAGCCATTTTATAAGAGTGGCAAATTGTTTCAAATGTAATTGTAAAATTAAATGCAATGCACATTTAACGGAACCAAGTGGATTTACATGAAAAGAAACTTTCAAGAGTCCAAACTTATAATTTATCGCTCACAACTATTCATCTCTCTTGCTTAGCTTCTCTTGAATTGCAACTCTCATTTGTTCCAACCCGAGAGTCGCACAAAAATGCGAATGTTTCAATTCTTCAATGTTCTATTTCAAAGAAAACATAAACCGCCAACAATCCGAAAGTCAAATTCAGCAAATAGTGAAAAAAGAAGCTTTTGTACAAAGAAAATAATAGTCCCCTACTTACAAGACTTACCCATATGAAACAAACATTACTTTCTCTATTTATGTGCTCATATTCTCTCTTTCCTTCAAAATTCTACCGAAAATAATAATAATAATAATAATTCGCACCATTTTTAGTATTGTTGGATGCAATCATCTTCTTGGGGAAAATAAAATTCAAGCAGAGGATTTTCCATTTTGTAGGTGTTTTTGGTCTAGTAAAAGTAAAAAACAAAACTCATAAGAATGACCAAAAGAAGCAAGAAAACATAAAACTCAAGTTAATTAGTACATAATATATGCTTTATTAAATATACACGTTAGATGTCAAATCTTTCAGTTGGTTTTAGAAGACAAAAGATGGAGCATAATATGAGAAAGTTCAAACAAGCGAGTGAAAAACCTTGGTATACTCAAATTATAGTTGGAGTTTAAGTTTCTAAAGGGAAATACAAGAGGAAGTTCAAATTGGGGATGAATTTAGTCAAAAAAAAACAAAGAGAGATAATCTTAAATAACTTCTTTGGAAGGCGAAAAACTTGACAAACACATTGTGACAATCACAAGGCATCTCAACTGAACATCAATAAAAGACAATAAAACAAAGGATTGATTCATTTGATCATAAAATTGAAAACAAACAATACAATACAAATGCAAAGAATGAAGAAGTTTGAAATTACCCCTACCCTATCCAAAATGTAAAAACTAAAGATGGAGAATCAAAATATTTCCACCTATCGTATAAGTCAAACTATAACAACAAATTAACAAGAATAATTATTTGAAGATTCCAACAAAGTCAACCTCTATACTTTTAACCTCCCACCCGAAAAAAATAAATTAACACGGATTACTATTGTTATCATTAATAGGATTTATTTATACTATATATTTTTTATTTAGTCTTCTTAAAGTCACACTAGTAAAAGTAGTAATAGTTCGAATTTCCCTATTATTATTTTTTTAACCATTACACAAGGCGTAGAGATAGCTCTCGAAAAGGGCTAATATTATACTCTTAATTCCATTATTATTAAGTTGTTCTTATGTATAATATATCTATTTTATAGGTAAGTCGATCCCGAGGAGCAAAGAATTCATTCGAGTACAAAATGAGTCAAAAAGAAGTAAAAATGATTGTTTGATGCATGAAGTTGAAAGAAGTCAGAAAAATTATAAGCCTACCATCAAGGACAGTATTGCATGTTAGAATCCACTTGGTTTTTTTTTTTGGGATAAAAATTAAACAAAGATTTTAATTTAAAAGTAAGAGTATAAGAGAGGGGAATTGAATTAGGAGTCAAGGGCAAAAAGGGAAGAACAAATTATATGAAGGGTAAATTTGTCATTTCAAATTCTATTAATAAAAAGTGAAAAAAAATTTGAAAATTGGAAAGTAAAAACTAGACTAAAAATGAGAGAAACTAAAAATAATTAATAATTAATAAATTAAAAGAATAGAAAAGTAAGTGAAAGAAAAAAAAAAGGAAAAAAAAAAACGAGAAAGGGATGTAAATGGGCAGCCACGTCTGTTGTGTGTTGGTGGGTTAAATGGCTTTGAAGTAGCAGAATTAGGTTTATAAAATAAGAATGATATTATAATGTTGATAAAAGAAGAAGAAGAAAGGAAATGGAAGTGGGTGGTTTTGGGCATTTACAGAAGAGAGAGAGAAAGGCTACGGGGGAGAGAGCTTTACTCCCCTGAGAAACGTTGAGAGACCAACGAGGTTTGCCGAAGAAGGTAGTAGACGGGGGAAATATAGGATGGAAGTTCGTAGACAATGGAAATTCAAACCCTGTAAGTATTTTTTTAGAGATTTAAGGTCTACCAAAGAAAATGTGTAACCTTTGGACTTGGAATGTGTACTTTCGTTCGTTTTACTCAAAAGTTTACATGGGTGTTGGTTTTGGTATTGCACCAATTCAACTAAGGGGATAAAGAAGGTGAAAATTTATGGTATTTACTATTAAAATACCTCATGGATTTAAGTTATTGGAAGTGGGTTGTGTAAATTTTGTACTCTTGTTACGATATAATTGAATGGAATGAATTAAAAGGAAAAATCCTTAGGAAAAGGAATTACAATTTTTCCTAGAAGAAGAAAAGAAATAAAATGGAAAAAAAATTACATAGGGGAATAGAAAACAGAAAAGAAAAAGAAGAAGATATGAATTAGAGAATTATATATATAAACAAAAAGGTGTTTAATTGGTAGAGTTGGTTGGCTATTTACGTGGGTTAGGAGAGAAAAAGTGCGTTTTGGGAAGTCTACAAAATATAAGAAAGTTGAGAGAGAAAATATAATTGGAATTGTTGGAAAATATTTGAAACTAGTTATTCAAGGTGAATATATAATTATTTTGGGAATATTTCCATAACCTAATTCAAGTGGTTTTTGGAATCTCAGGATAGATGAAGTTGAAGTTTCTGAACCATTTGAGGCATAGCCGACAATTGTTTCGGGAGTGGTTTATTTTATGAAACATTTATTATTTGTTAAATCTTATGATATTTGATGATTTTTTTTTTTTTTTTACTATGCGTGATTTTAGAAGAACTTGAATGTGATTTCTAGAAAATAGGTACGAATTCAAGATTTTCAAGTAAAGTCATGTTTTAAACAAGATTTTACATCATAAAGTGTTTTTGAGAAACTCTGTTTCACGCGAAATTCTAATGCAATTCAAAAGAAAAATCGTGGTTTTAGAATGATTTATGAGATATGTGAAAGCAACATTTTCGAAAACCACAAGTTTTGTATTTTAAATTTAAAGTGGGTTTCAAATGATTGAATTGATGTACCCATGGTGATTTTCCACTATATTGATGTGAATGCGTTTCCATAGTGTCGTCATGATATACATGAGTTCTTTGGGACCTACTTTCGCACACACATAAGTTTTAGGCTATGTGTCGAGGTGCTTTACCTTTTTGAGGCTGCTCTGCATGCACATATGACCGTGTTTTCTCTGCTATTCACCATAAGATTACTCAGTGAATAGTATGACCACGTTTGCTCTGCCATGCTCTTGGACTTGCTCGGTGTATAGTATGACCATGTTTCTCTGCTATCTACATTGAGTTTCTTCGTATATAGTATGACCACGTCTAGTTACAGGTTTAGTGAAGGATTTGTACAAGTTCATGTTTACATTTGTAAGAGAATGCTCATGATTTTATTTACGCGTTAATTGATTGTGTTTTACATCGATTTACAGTTCATGCTTATGATTGCAAGAATTTTCTTACAATATTCTATATGTGTTAACTCTTCTAAGTTTTCAAACTACTCATGTTTTAAATCAATTTTGTGGAACTTGTATCTCTATTTAGTATGATTGTCATTTTCTCCAATTATTTTTTTTAAAAACTCACTACTCACTAGGCATTTTTAGCTCAACCTTTTCAAAATGTTTTCCTCCACCAAGTTGCTCTTCAGTTTGGATAGGGATTAGTGAATCAGAAACTACCATCCGACTCATTAATTGGTTGCGACATGTAGGTAAACAAGGTATTTAATTCAAGTTAAGTTACAAGTTCAAGGCAAGTTAACTACATTGCATGTTTGGGATCTATCATTGAAACCCATCCTAGGATCATGTAGAATAATCGGGAGGGGTGACATTGCAACCCTCTCTTGACCTTTGCATGATGTTGAAAGGTAGTAGGAACAACTTTTGAGACAGGCACACAATGTTGCAACGCTCCTACACGATGTTATAAGACAGAAGCATTAAATACAGATTAGTGATACAATGCTTGGCAAGGGTGTCACAACGCTACAACTGGCAATGGAATTGGAGCTTCTGCACGTGCAAATAACATTTCATCAACACTGCACCTCTGCCTCAACATTTGAGGTCTGCTTCGCCAAGGGCGCCACAATGATCTTAGCAGTGTTGTGACACTGCGATCCTGATATAAATATAATTTTATTTTCCAGTTGAGAGGATTGATGAAAAGTAGATAATAAAGGTAGAAAAAGAAACAAAAGAATAAGAAAAAAGTATTTAAATCATAATCTAATTGATTTAATAATCTATGGATCTATTTGACATTAATTAGAACATCCTATTGAAGTAAGGAACTATGACATATATTTTGGAATAGATTCCATTTTGAGAGGAGCATTTAGCTTTGCAAGGTGGTCCTTGTGATTCATACGAGATTCCACATGCCCCAAAGATAACTATCTTTTTTAGTTATTAAAATTTGGCTTCGTTGTTTAAATCATCGATGAAAAGTAGATAATAAATGAAGAAATTTGAAGGTGAAAGTAGTATCCATAGACTTAATTTTCAAAAACAAAACCAAAAAAGAAAATGGTTACCAAATAGGGCCTGAACTTTCGTAAAAATAATGATTTAGTCTATTACCTTAAAATATGTAACAATTTAGTCCCTCAGCTTTATTGTGTCACAATTTAATTTTTGTATTACGATTTAGTCCTTGAAATTAGTCTTAATTAAGATTTTATTAAGATTTCTTGCATAGTCAATATTTTTATAAATTAAAAAGTCTACACAATAAAATAATAAAAATTAGACAAATAATTTTAATAAATTTTTGTGTATTATGGACTAAATGATTACAAAATTGAAAAGATAGCAACTAAGATCTCATTTGGTAACTATTTCATTTTTTGTTTTTGGTTTTTAAAAATTAAGCCTATTTCCTCCTCATTTCTTATAATGATTTGCACATATTTTTTTAAGTGCAATGGTTGAATTCTTAGCTAAATTCTCAAAACAAAAACAAAATTTAAAAACTTTCTTTTTTAGTTTTCAAATTTTGGCTTGTTTTTAAGATATTAATAAAAAATAGATAACAAATGAAGAAATTTGGAGGTGGAAGTAGTGTCTATAGGCTCAATTTTCAAAAAAAAAAAAAAAAAATCAAATGGTTACTAAATGAGGCCTTAAATTATTACATACTAAAGATTAATGACTAAATCGTTAAAAATTGAATGAACAGAGACTAAATCATTACAAATCAAAGTTTTCACAGGCTAAATTATTACTTTGGGACAAATATTTTTTTAACTTCAAATAAAGAAAAGGGAACAAAAGAAAAGGAAAAGAAGATAGATGTTGAGACAACAAAGAAGTAAGATGGACTTGTGTTTAATT
>NW_028326995.1:0-27028 GCF_027475165.1 Benincasa hispida
ATTAATCATATTGTGGATTTAAATTTAAATATGATTGATAATATGGTAAATTTAAATTTAAATTTGATTGATATTTTGGTGAATTTAAATTTAAATTTGATTGATGATATTTAGTGATATTCAAATGTTTTGTTGCTTTAATTGTATAATGTGTATGCAATTATTAAGTGAATATTGGTAAAGACTATTTGGTGTTCTTTCTCTTTTATTTTTGTACAATAATATTATTATATTATTGTTCTTATATTTTTGATTGAGTTGGTCAAAATAATATGTTACCAAAGTAGCCTCTGTTATCTAGATTAATTTAATTCTAAAATATATAAGATGTGCATATTCATGAATTTATGCGGATAATTATCGGCCCAAAGGAAGATAATTATTTGGCCAAATTGTGGATATGCATGTGGTAATGAGTATATGACAATTATAAGGATTGCTCATGTGAAAAATAGTCCGTCCAAAGAAAGGCTATTTTTTGACAGAGTTAATTGTTAGTACTTTGATTACTACATTGAGAGTACCATTTATAGTTGGTGTTTTTGCCCAAAGGTTGGACATCAATGTTGTGTTAGGTATCTTGTTAAAGGGCCCCACCACATATGTGAAATTATTTTGTTATATTTTAATTGTGAGCATATGTTTTGTTGTTTATTGTTTCAGTTGGTCTTACTCAAATATCTGGAAATTTGAGTTCAATCCCTAAGTTGAATGGATCGAACTTCAAGATTTGGAAGGAAAGCTTAGAGATACTTCTCGGGTGTATGGATTTGGACCTTGCATTAAGGACCGATAAACCTACTTCTACTGAGGAACAACCAAATACGGCTAATATAGAGAAGTGGGAACGGTCAACTCGCATGTGTCTGATGATCATTAGGCACTCCATTCCGGAGTCTTTTCGGGGCTCTATCACAGAAAGTGAAAATGTCAATAAGTTTCTTGCTCAAATTGAGAAATATTTTGCTAAAAATGAGAAAGGGAAAGGAAGTAGTCTTTTGACTTCTTTAACTTCTATGAGGTATAAGGGCAATGGAAACATAAGGGAGTACATTATGGAAATGTCCAATCTCGCAGGTAAATTAAAGGCACTTGATATCGAGATAAATGAAAATTTACTCGTGCATCTGGTACTTATCTCTCTTCCTGCACAATTCACTCTATTTAAGATAAGTTATAATACTCAAAAGGATAAATGGAGTATTAATGAGCTTATCTCACAATGTGTGCAAGAAGAAGATAGGATTAAGAGAGAAAGGACAGAAAGTACTCATTTGGCAACATGCTCTCGTGATAAGAAGAAAAGGAAAACTGTGGATGCTGCAGAAGGGACATCTCAGCAGAATAGAAACAAGAAACAAGCTACTGAAAATCCTTGTTTTTTCTACAAAAGGAAAGGTCACTTCAAGAAAGATTGTCCCAAATATGCCAAATGGCGTGTAAAGAAGGGTAAACTTCTTACTTTGGTTTGTTCTGAAGTTAATTTAGCTTCCGTACCTACAGATACTTGGTGGGTAGATTCTGGTGCTACTACTCACATAAGTATATCAATGCAGGGTTGCCTGTGGAGCCGGCTGCCAAGTGATGCTAAAAGATTCATCTATGTGGGCAATGGCAAAGAAGTTCCAGTTGAAGCTATTGGAAATTTTAGACTACTTTTAAAAACTGGTTGTTATTTGGATCTGAATGAGACTTTTGTTGTACCGTCATTTAGACGGAATTTAGTTTCTATTTCCAGTTTGGACAAATTTGGTTTTTCTTGTTCTTTTGGAAATAATAAAGTTAGTCTTTTTCAAGATTCTAAGCTTATTGGTACCGGTTCTTTAATTGATAATCTATATATGCTTCATTCTTTTGCTTCATTTAACAAGATCCTATTATCTAATTCATGTAGTACAAAACGTAAATTAAATGAGAATTCTGCTATGTTATGGCACAAACGTTTAGGTCACATCTCTAAACAGAGAATTCAGAGACTTGTGTCAGATGGAATTCTTGATTCTCTTGATTTAAGTAACTTCAACGTTTGTGTGGAATGTATTAAGGGAAAACAGACAAACATAAGAAAATTAGGTGCCAACAGATGCTTAGATGTCTTAGAACTAATACATATAGACATTTGTGGTCCATTCCCTACGGCCTCTTGGAATGGACAACAATATTTTATTACGTTCATAGATGACTATTCAAGATATGGGTACCTATATTTAATTCATGAGAAGTCTAAATCCTTGGATGTTTTCAAGTCTTTCAAAGCTAAAGTCGAACTTCAACTTGGAAAGAAAATTAAGGCTGTCAAATCTGATCGTGGTGGTGAATATTACGGTAGATATGATGGATCAGGTGAACAATGTCCAGGGCCCTTTGCCAAATACCTAGAGGAATGTGGAATCGTCCCGCAATACACTATGTCGGAAAAACCCAGCATGAATGGTGTAGCGGAGAGGCGAAATAGAACACTTAAGGATATGGTAGAAGTATAATTAGTCATTCTTCTCTACCAGAATCCCTCTGGGGTGAGGCACTAAAGACTGCAACATATATCCTTAATAGGGTACCTAGTAAAGTAGTAGTTAAAACCCCTTATGAGCTATGGACAGGAAAGAAGCCTAGTATTAGGCATCTTCACATTTGGGGTTATCCAGCTGAGGCTAGGCCTTATAGGCCTAGTGAAAGAAAGTTGGACTCAAGAACTATTAGCTGCTATTTTGTTGGGTATTCTGAGCACTCTCAGAGTTTCAAGTTTTATGATCCCACTTTTAGATCATTGTTTGAGACAGGAAATGCTAGATTCCTTGAGGATGTTGAGTTTGGGGGGGAAGATAATATAAGGAAAGTTGTCTTTGAAGAGGAATTGGTTTCTTTTCCTAATGTGATTATAAATGATGTTTAGGCTCCAATTCCTGACTTCATTATTGAACCAATTATAGAACAAGACAACACTAAAGTCCTCGTTATTGAACTTGAAATTCAAACTCAACAACCTCAAGAACTGCCACTAAGAAGATCTACTAGAGAGAGAAGAAGTGCAATTCTAGATTATTATATTGTGTTTCTTCAAAAACATCAAGATGATGTGGGTGTAATGGAAGATGATCTAATCAACTTCCAACAAGCTTTACAATGTTCTAATTCTCAAATGTAAATAAGTGGTATGGAAGAGGAAATAAAATTCACGAAAGACAATGACGTTTGGGAACTTGTCGAACTGCCATCAGGAGTGAAACCCATAGGTTGTAAATGGATATTTAAAACCAAAAGGGATACACATGGTAATATCGAAAGATATAAGGCTCGTCTTGTTGCGAAGGGTTTTACTCAAAAGGAAGGAATTGATTACCAAGAAACATTCTCTCCAGTTTCATCAAAAGACTCTTTTAGGTAATCATGGCACTAGTAGCTCACTTTGATTTAGAGCTACACCAGATGGATGTAAAAACTGCGTTTCTCAATAGGAACACTGACGAGACGATTTATATGGTGCAACCAGAAAAATTTGTGTTTGGTAATTCAAAGTCATGGTATGCAAATTAAGGAAATCCATCTACGTTCTCAAGCAAGCCTCTCGTCAATGGTATCACAAATTCTATGAAGTCATAACCTCATTTGGTTTTAAGGTGAACATAGTGGAAGATTGTGTATATCACAAGTTCAGTGGGAGTAAATCAATCTTTCGGTGTTATATATTGATGACATACTCATAGCTAGTAATTATGTAGGTATATTGCATGACACTAAGAGATTTCTCAAAAGAAATTTTGAGATGAAGGATCTTCGTGATGCTTCTTTTGTATTAGGAATTGAAATACTGCAAGATCGTTCTCAAGATATTTTGAGATTGTCACAAAAGAACTACATTAAAAAAATCTTAAGTAGATTTGGCATGAAAGATTGTGCGCTGAGAGATACCCTGATCACTAAAGGTGATAAATTTCATTCAGGTCAATGGCCCAAGACCACACTCGAGACTAAAGAAATGCAGAAGTATGCATCGGCCATTGGAAGTCTAATGTATGCTCAAGTATGTACGCATCTAGATATTGCATTCATAGTTGGAGTGTTAGACAGATATTTGAGTATCCGGGGATGGATCATTGGAAAGTAGCCAAACGGGTTATGAGGTATTTACAGAGAACAAAAGATTATATGCTCACTTATCGGAGATCATAAGTTTTGGAGCTCATTGGGTATTCTGATTCTGATTATGATTATGTTGGATGTCAAGACACTTTGCGATCCACTTTAAGGCTATATCTTCATGTTGGTTAGAGGAGTTGTATCTTAGAAAAGTGTTAAACAAACACGTATGGATTCTTCTACCATGGTTGCAGATCTTATAACATGTTATGAGGCATCCAATCATGGAATATAGTTGCGAGATTTTATCACTGAGCTACGGATAGTGGTTGCAATAGAAAGGCCACTAAAATTATTTTGTGACAGTAAGTTGGCAATGATATATTCCAACAACAATAGAAGCAATACGAAGTCAAAGCATGTAAAGGTGAAGTTTCTGGTTGTTAAAGAAAAAGTTCAGAATAGTCAAATTTCGATAGAACACATAGGAATAAACTCTATGGTGGCAGATTCATTGACTAAATGTTTACCACCCAAAGTTTTTCATGAGCATGTTGCTCACATGGGTGTTAGTTACTTTTTTGATTCCATGGTTTAGTGGAAGTTTGTTATTGAGGATGTTCTTTGACCATATTTTGTTTATATTCTATATAGAATAAAGTTTATGGTTTATGTTTTATCATCTGAACTCGTTTATCATGCATGCAGTTTTGCATAAAGTTTTTTAGACTTATCTAATTAAGGAATTTGGACCAGTTGGAAACAGGCATGATCTAGATCACTTTACATGTAGTTTCCATGCTATCCATCCATACTGGATCTATGTCATTGAATGTATTGGAATTGGTGATCAAGGAAGGTTTAGTTACAAGGGTAGTGACGAAAGCCGCCTTGATTTCATGCTAATACAGTAGATGGACCAGATTGAACTAAAGGGGAATTCTATTATTGAAAGAACTTGTTTATGCGCGCTTAAGGTTTATCTGATTTAATTATATCAGGTACACATAGCCCAAGTGGGACATTCTTAGACATATTTAAATAATAATATATTTAATTAAAGTATGGACTATGTATGTGGATTAATAATTTATCACATTGGGTTATTTTATTAGATTGGACCCTATTATGTGATCTAATTAATTAAGGCCCTAGTTTTCTAATTGAGTATGGACTTAATGGGTAGAAGCCTATTCCTAGTTAATTAGGGTTTAATGAGAAGCCTTATTGAACTAGTATACAAAGAGACCTTAGGGCTATGGTCCCCAACATACCAAAAACAATAAGCACTCAGTCTTTCTTAAATCCCATCTAGAGAGAGATCCCACTAAGGGCATTCGGAGTTTTGGTTGAGGAAGACCCTAGTCAACTATCATCATCTTGAAGTTATCATTAGTTTCTCAATGGAATCCGGTATGTTATTATTCTTGACAATTTGACATGAATGATCCTAGGGTTTATCTATTCAATATAGATTTAAAGTATTTATTCTATCAAAAACTTCATCCACTTATTTACCAAAGGGAAGAAGATGGCATATCTCAGGTATCGCAAGTTTCTTTAAGTCATGAGGTTTTCGTTGATGTTATAGTCGATGACGAACAAATTTAATGGAATAAAAATGGAGTAGAACAAAAATTTGATTTCAATCTTTTTTTTTTTTTGGTTGCAAATCGATCAAACAAATTTAAATGGAAAAAATTGGGCAAAAAAAAATTATTGAAGATTGACGAACAAATATCTATGGAAGAAAGAAGCTTTCAGTCTCATGAAGCAATTAAGACCTCTTTAACATAAGAAAGTGGAGGCGGGCTTGGGTACAATCTAACTAAAACGATTCCTCATGAAAGAGGATCGGACAATAGCCTTCGTCGAGTAATGGGAAGGGGGCTAGTCCTCAAAAATGCTCGTTCCTCTGACTTTGGGGCTTACAATTCCCCATGTGACTCATTCCTTCAGTCGAATATTCACACTTGAAAATATATTCAAAACACACTTTAATAATTTTTTATCCCAACCATTTTACATAAGCAGTGGAAGAGAGTTTTCCTATTATAAATATGGTAATTTCCAAGAGGTTGAGGAAAGTAAAGACGGAGGCTTGAAAACATACAACTTTTGTGGTGATTTGGATAAACTTGTTGAATCAAGAAGTAAATTCATTAATTTAAGTAGACAATAGTACTGTGATTTCAACTACAATTTCAAGAGAACAAAAAAATTATTACACAAAGTTAATTCAACTCATATAAACTAGAAGCATCACTAAAACCCATACCACTATATTCATAAACATAATATCATTATGGACCCTTCACATTCTATATATTACAAGTTATAAGTACACAATTGACCCATAAATATTGGATTTCACAAACGTTGCCTCATTAAATAGTTAAAGACGCACTGGTTCAACAAGAAGAGCCTTGGTAAGAACTTTTGTGTTACCCTTAGAATTTGTGTATCCATCCTCGTCAGAATAAAGCAAGGCAATAAATCTGGTGAGATTTAATACACACATTAAAAATGGCATTGGAACAGTGGCAGGATGAAAACAACATTCATTTATATTCTTCCATGCATCTTCTACTCGCTTTCGAAATTCAGCACAGGTTTCTTCTTCTGAGCAACCATAATTGTACATGTAACATTCAGTGGCAGAGACGACATGTTCTCTTTGTTTCTCAAACTACAAAAATTAAAAAGGTAAACATATATAAATTAATATTGGAGCAAAGCTTGATGTTATCAATGCCAATGTGAGTTATCAAAATTTCAATTTTACGGAGATATATATATATAATATATATATCAATATTGTTGAATCATAAGAATTGTAAAATTCATTTGAATTAATAATAAATATATTTTTCATGTTAAAACACTGCTTAATTCTTAAACTCTGAGTTTTGTTTCATTTTGGTTTCTGTATTTTTAATTGTCTAATTTTTGTCTCTCGACTTTCAATAAATCTAGATAACTAGTTCTTCCCGTTAGTTTCTTGTCGATTGTTTTTTTCCCCAAAAATGTTAGTCTCTATGAGCATTGCTGTTTTATAAACTATGAAAATATATTTGACAACTTATATTTATACAAGCTATTCTCTCCTAATGTTAGAATAATTTAGAAGTTATTAAGAACAAATGCATTAAGACTCATAGGAGAATAGGGGCAAAGTTACTTTCCATGCTTTCAACTCCATATTCTCATCAATCTCTTTCTTAATCACTGCTGTGTTGCGTGTCCATCTCATATTTCCATCACCGAATCTGTTCTTTGATTACTATTTAGGGTTTATTATCGGAGAGAAGTTTACGGCATCTATATCTCTGGCCTTTCACTCTTATATATTGTTTTTAGCATTTTATAGTCATATTAATTTGGATTAATAGATTAATTTTTTTATTATTTTATGAATATTTATAATAGTTATATTAAATTTCAATGTCATTGTTAAATATCATGAACTGTAGATATATCGACAAATGTATTTCGTGAAATCGATTGATACTTGAATCCATGTGATATTATTGGCTTATTTGAAGTAGTGAGAGCGACCCATACCTGGTCGGAGACAAGATCATTCATTAGTCTACAAACGGTGGTTGAGGCTTCAAGAATTTTGGGGCACTCAGAAAGCGAATCAAATACCTCTTGAGTTGCAATGTCACCCATGCAAGCAAATGAAATAGTTGCAAGTAGCCCATAACCTGAGCTAACTAGAGCCACTTCCATGTATTCTTCAAATTTTGGTTTATACTTTTTGTTCAGCCATTCAGCTTCTTTGAAATAGGATTCAGCTTGCCTTTTCATCTATTCACACATAAATAAAGTTGAAACTTCTTATACATGCAAAGAAAGATAGCAAGATTAATGGTATTAATAGGAAATTATGAGAAGGATGATATTTAATTACCGCTTCCTTTGCAAAGTGGGCACGATACGATGTTCCATCCTTAGCCATCTCGTTATCAACCTCTTCGAAAAGATCGAGCATAGTTGTATAATAAACTTTCATATACTTCGGGAGTAGATTAATCATGCTTATGTCCCATCTAAAAAATTAAAGACATTGTATAACTGATTAAAGCATACTCAATTCTGTTTCAAGTATATATGGACTATACATATAAAATTGAAAAAGAATTTTGAAGCAAGTAAGAGGGTAAAGAAAGTAACCTGTTGATTGCTAAAGTGAAGACTTGGAGTTCTTCAAATGTTCCATAAGCGTCATAAATATCATCCATAATTGAGACCATGGCGATCACTTTAGTCAATATTTTCCTTCCCACATTGAAATGAGGTTCGAAATATACACTCAATGCCCAAAAGTAATTCTCCACAATTCTATCTCTCACAAATGGAAAGTTCGTTGGGACGTTCAATTCTTTCCACCACCTATACTAATTTATTATTTGCATTAAGATTATTTCAAAATTTTCATTGTTATCAACAAAGATCAACGTTAAATGTAGAAATAATTTCTTTATGGGAAGAAAAAGGAATTAACTCTGATAAATAAGTATATCAACTCTGATATTAAGTAAAATTGTATGAACTTTTTTATCTCATTTTACTTTGTATTTAGTTTTCCTTAGAACAAGGATGGGTGACTCTAAAAATTAAAATCTTGATAACATATATTTATCCTTTCTACTTTTTCATATTTCATTTGAATGACAATGAATCATTGTCATTAATCTGTTCGGTTATATGTCCTAGAACTCGCTGTTTATAAGAGTATTATAATCTATTTGCAATAAAGATGTTATTCAACTTTTGTTCAATAAAATTCTTTTAGAATATGTAAATAGTATCAAATCCAATAAACTACGATCCATGGTTGTTACATGAGTACCTGGACTTTAAGTGGAGATATAAGAGTAGATCAAGTTCGAGTAGATAGCCAAAATGGTTTATAGTATACGGATAAGGCTCGGTACCTTATTTTGGAAACACTATTAGATGTGGCTTACTTTGTACTTAGTATAAACGATGTAATCTTAAATCATTTATGCAGAGACATGCGAGTGGGCATCCTATACAAAGAGTTTGTATAATACCGACCAAGAAATAAGTGATTCTTAATTTATAACATTGTGTACTATTTAAAACGGCTATTTCAAAGCAATGACCTAGTTAAATTGAATTTAATCCTGAGCTAACTATCCTTAGATTTGCATAGGTAAGAGTTGGCCCTATAGCACCGGCTTAATAAGCCTCTCATTTCATAGGTAAGACTGGATAGTAGAGAAGTTGTTCCCTTAAGTAATAACTGTGGTTCTTGAACAAAGGGTCCCACCCTCTCATTGGCCCGAGAGGAACTCGGTTTAGTGATTTGATCACAAACCAATTGTTCATTAAGGTTCGGCGATACTTAAAGAGCATGATGTAATCTCGGGGGTAAAACAACTTTTGACCCGACCGTTATTATGAAGAACCTTTGAAGGGTCGACTTACTGATTATGGTTAAATAAGATAGACACAAATATATCAAAAGTGAGGTGAGTGCAACTACTGAGCTTTAGTGGAGTGACCTAGTAGTTAACGAATGTTGGTTAATTAGGTTAAAGAGTTTAGTAGGTTAATCTCAGATCGTTGGAGCCCATGATTTGTAGGTCCATTAAGTTCCCCTACTAGCATATAAACAGACTAAACCCTAGAACCGTGCGATGAATAAAATTGAAGCCTTCAAATACAAATTAAGGAAATTAGTAATTATACATGATATAATTATACGTTTAATTATAAAATTAAACAAAATTGAAAAATTAGAAACTATATATGATTTAAATATTAATTACATGAATAAGGCTTCATGTTGGAAAAGTGGTGTTTAATTTAATTTAATACTAAATTAGTTTAATTAATTAAAGTTGTTTAATTAATCATTTGAAATTAATTGTTAGAATTAATTATTAATTATTAATTATTAATTATTGAATTAATATTATTATTTTTACATTTTATCTTTTTGAATTTTGATTTCAAAATAAAAATTCAATCTTAAATTTAAAATTAAAAAGTTCAATTGAAAATGGAAAAATACCCTAAGTGGGATTTTTCCACTTTAAATACTCATATTACCATTAAAATTAAGTGGGATTTGTGTCAAACTCCTAGGAAATGAAATTGCATGTTAAAGGAAAATTAAAAAAAAAAAATGACATATGCCAAGAAAGTGATGCAATTGAAGGTTGGAAGAGAAGATGTTCACTCTAGATCATTGACACAAAATCTGGAAAATTTCTCCAAAATTCCTTCATGATTCAACTTCATTTTGGGTTCCACCACCCAATCTAAGTTCCTAGAGATATGTATGGAATATAAAATTGTGATCTACAAGGTTTTGATGTGAAGATTTAAACTTGATTTCAGTAATTGAAGAGTTCAACAATGGTATAATTTATGAAACCCTATTTTTTTCATATGAACATGATTGCTAGATTGCTAAAATTGATGGAATTGGAGTACTTAAGATCCTAATTGTTTCCGCTTCTTGCATGTTAACTCCAATGTAATCATCATACGATCAACATTGATTATTAGATGCAAGTAATAAAAGATATTAATAATAGATTAATAATTCGTTTCAGTCAAATCATAGATGAACTTGTTTGCGGTTAAGTAGCTATTTGAGTTTTAATTTTTCGTTTTTGAAAATCAGACCTATAAACATTCAATTTCTTCCATTTTTTTTGTCTACTTTTTTATCAATATTTAATTTTAAAAAATCAAATCAAGTTTTGAATACGAATATCGACCTTGACATAGATGTTTGATTTTCTCACCCGACATATTGTCGGAATAAAAAAAAAAATGTATTACCTAACAATTCGAAATCAATGTTTTGAAAAATCATCTGAATAAGTATTGTACTTTTAAAGAATTTTCATGTCTAATGTTAGGTTCAAGTTTCCATACCCACTTGTACTAAATAAAAGAAAAGAACAAAAAAGAAAACTAAAATGAAATGGATTCTTGATTAACGTTTGCATGAATATTTTGTTCCTTTCATTTTTTTTTTAGAGAAGAAAGCATGTACATGGTTAAATATAGACACTAATAACTATCCATGTCTTTTTTTTTTCTAGATATTTTTATAAATAGTTTGATATTTTTTCTATCCTTGAAAATTTTCCTTTAAAATAATTAGTGTACAGTGTTTTTTTTTTTTTTTTTTATAGAAAAATCAGCTGTAAAAAGAATTAAAATAATATTTGGTAAATTATAATTAAATTTGTATGGTTTAGTTATATGAATCAAAATAGGCCTATTATTTTACTTGTTTTCATTTGGATAGTTAATTTATAACTTGTTACAATATATTTTTTTAATTTCATATGATTTAAATTTTAACTAATTTAGTTTAATCAAAATTATTTGATAATAGTTAAACATAATTATTATTAAAAATTGAATCAATTAAAATTTAAAAATAGATATGACAAAATATATTAATGTGGCTGGATATTGTTATAACATATTTATTAAAATCGTTAACAAATTAACAAAGTTTTTGAAAACCTTGAATCTAAAAGTTTTGACAGCATAGTTAAAATTTAGACCCGATTCTCTTATATTAATTAGTAATTTGATTTACCAAAAAGGGTAGGTGGCTAAGATTTTTCCTCAATCACTTTTTAGGAATGCAAATACAAATCCCAAACGAACATTAAACTATGATTGTTACCAAAACCTTTCTTCCTAGTAGTTGGAATTTCGATACCATTTGCACCCATCATCATCATGATGATGATGATGATGATGATGATGATGATGATGATGATGATGATGATGATGATAATAAATATAAACATATTATAACGGTTCATATCTACAAATAATGACAATAAAGTCCGTTAGAGTTATCTTGATTGATACGAAAATGGAAGCATATTATAATGGTAGGAGTACCTGAAGATTTCAATTAGCTCCTTTTGGTGAAGATTTTGTAATCTGTTGAAGTCTAGTTTTGAGAATGTAAGCAAAGTGTCATTATGGGAAGGATGTTGTTGGTATATTCCCAAATACTCTCTTGCCTTGATTCTTGTAATACTTTTTCTAATAGGCAATTTCAAGGCATTGCTAACTTCAGATACAAAATGAGGATTATTGGAGTATTCAATATATGTTTTAAGATGTGTGGTAGTAAATTCAAGAGCTTCCTCAAGCACAGCTTCTCCATGTCCCCTCATATATGATGCTTCATATAGGCTCAAAATTCCTCTTTCATCATTGCCCAATGATTCTTTAAATTTTCTACTATTGTCCATGAATTTTGAGAATATATCTGTTTAAGTTTAGACATAAAAAATTAATAAATAGTTCTTAAACAAATTATAATTATAATTAAAATTTTCGAAGTCCAAATTCTTTATTCGTAACTTTTAATTTGTCTCAAGACTCTCTTTGATACTCGTTTAAGTCTCATTTGGTAACCATTTCGTTTTTTGTTTTTTGTTTTTGAAAGTTAAGTCAATAAACACTACTTTTATCTCCAAATTTCTTCGTTTGTTATGTATCTTTTATTAATGGTTTAAAAAACCAAGCAAAAATTTGAAAAACTTAAAAAATAGTTTTTAAAAATGTGTTTTTGTTTTTTGAAATTTGACTAAGAATTCAACCATTGTACTAGGAAGGATACAAATCATTATAAAAAATGGGAAGGAAATAAGTTTAACCTTCAAAGACAAAAAATCAAACACAACTGTCTGGTTTGGTAACCATTTATTTATTATTATTATTTATTTATTTGTATTTTATTTTTTTCAAATCAAGACTATTTCCTTCTCATTTCTTACAATAAGTTGCGTCTTTCTTAAATAGAATGGTTTAATTCTTAGAAAAAATCTTAAAATAAAAACAAGTTTAAAGTTACTTTTTTTAGTTTCAAATTTTGGCTTGGTAAAAAGTAGATAATAAAGAAATAAATTTGAAGATAAAAGTAGTATCTATAGGCTTAATTTTCAAAACAAAAACCAAATGGTTACCAAATAAGGTCAAAATGGTTAACAAAGGGCATTAGTTTTTTCTTTATATTTTTTTTAAAAAACTGTGCACGTTTTCTTACAACGTTTTTAACCAATGATTTAATTTTCATCTTTTTTTTTTTAATTAAATACGGGTAGTCTTAGCCAAATTTCAATATAAGAAAAATACTTCTTTGTTTAATTTTTAAATGTGGCTCGATCTTTTAAAACAATCCAATAAAGAAGGCAACATAACACCGAAAATAATAATGAAAAATAGTATGTAGAAGCTTAATTTGCAGTTTAAACAAAACATAATTTTTTAAACTAAACAAAAAAAAAAATTGTTTGTGTATAACTTACCACATGAAATCCTATAACCTTGTTGCCTGAGAAGTCGAAATAGAAGAGCAATAGTATGGAGATCTTCATCACCATCTTTATTCAATAAAGTGGAATAAGACACATATAAATGTTCTAAGATTTGGTCAATCTCATTCTCGAAATGATAAGATACACCTAGTCGTTGGATCGAATCAACCAACTTCAGCTTCTCCAATGGGTTTTCCACATAAACAACCAACATCATCCGTATTTCTTCTTTCAACTTTTCAACTTGTTCTTTCATTCCATCGTCTAATTTCTGAAATTAGAAGAATAAAAATTTTAAATTATTCAAAATACAAAAGTATCAGATAAAAGTTATACACACAAAATAAATGACAACTAATTAAAATAAAATATTCAATAAAATAAATTTGAAATTTAGTTTTACCAATGCATCATCAGAGGTAAATGAAAGGAAATGATCAGTCCAAATGCCAGGATGAAAATTTGCAGTAGAACGCTTAGTATCAGGAATGTCATTGGGTTTCATAACTGAAGTAGGAAAATTTGAAATTTTAGAAGACATTATTCCTTTTTGAAAGAGGAAAGAAAAAAGAAAAAGATGTATGTTATTCACTCGAGTATTTGAAACTATTGGTGAGACACCTTTTGATTAAAAAGTCATGTCTATTTATAGGCTGCTTTCGTATGGTTTGTTGGCCCAAGATTTTTATCACATAAATTCAAACCATTGAATAAATTACCACAAAATTTATTGAGGGTTGTTTTTAAATATAAACTATTGATGTCGATAGATAATGATAATCTATGTCAGTATCTATCATTGGTAGATTCTAAAATTTGCAAATATTTTCAACAATTTTCTCATTTAAAATAACTCTCCTTCTATTGATGAGTTATATCTTATGTTATTTTTATCTATGAGGATTTAACCTTTGGAAAGAAATTAATATTAGAAACCCTAAAATCTTGTCCATACCAAATAATATTTATGAAGATTTGACATTTGAAAGGAAATTAATATTTATAACCCTACCACCTTAACGTAGGAAATAATAGGAGCAATTATCAGAAACAATATTCTCAGCTTTCAATCCTTTAAGACTAACACACTTTTTGAAAAGTAGTTAAATTAGTTTTTCTCGGTGGATATTGGGCGAGATCGACCAGCGTCGAGATTTTAATAATTTTTTCCAAATATTAGATAATCTATTCAAATCTTATATCAAATCTTATATATTTTCAAATTTTCTCCAAATTAGGTTATCTTTACCAAATATTATATTGTAATTTTAGGTCAATTTCTGTTTCCATGATTATATGAATTTCTAAATTTCTAAATGAATTCACCAATTATATTGTTTTAGATGATGATTGCATTTTGGTTTTTAAATTTTGGGAAAGATTAAATTTTACAAAAAATGTAAGATATGAAAAATATATAAAATCTCGATATTACTATGCTCGAGAATTTACCGATATTGGTATTAATCTGCTTGAGATTTCATATATTTTTCCATATTTTACCCCTTTCTTTTTAATTTTAATCTTTCCAAAAAATTTAAAAATAAAAATCAATCACGTGAGATCCACCTAAAAAATACATTTGGATAATTTGTAAATTGATTTGGAAATTAGAAATTTTGCTAAAGATTTAAAAAAGTACGTAAAATTATGATATAATATTTGGTAAGTATTTGGTATACGATTTGAGATCACATCATATTTTAGAAAAACTAGTCCCATATGTATCGAAAAAAGCCTAAAAGGGCCAAAACAATC
This sequence comes from Benincasa hispida, assembly GCF_027475165.1. Taxonomy (NCBI): domain Eukaryota; kingdom Viridiplantae; phylum Streptophyta; class Magnoliopsida; order Cucurbitales; family Cucurbitaceae; genus Benincasa; species Benincasa hispida. The sequence goes on from NW_028326995.1 coordinate 15,180, forward strand.
TATAAGTTAGAAAAGTTATTTTTTTAAAATAAATTTCAGTAGTCAATCTAGCCCGAGATGCACCGAGAAAAGCTATTTGAACAAGTTTTCAAAAAAGGTGACAATTTTTCAAATAATAGTTATGTAGATTCGACCAAGAATATAAATGACATTTTCTTTACATATTTTTTTCGATGTTTTTATAAAATTGATGCAATAGAATTTTGTTGATGTGAACGTTTAAAACATTAGTTATTTTTAAGAGTAGTAGATCTAAAACTTAATGTTAGGGGCCACAGATTTATATAAAGGGTTAAAAGTCTTTCCTATAAATTTATAGATTTGTGTTTATATACATTCCTTGAATGTAACCTGAAAAAAATATTTAATATAGATTCTTGAGTTCGCAATTTGTGTGTCTAATAAATTTCTAAATTATCAAATTTAGCATCCAATAAATCTCTTAGATATTCACAAATGTTAACAATAAATTTTATATTAGACATTAAATTTAACTTTGTGGCTAATAAATTAATACTACATGAAACTATTTTTTAAAATATATTTTTAAGGGGCTTATTATAGTCAAAATTGCAAGGTTTAAGCATTATTTGTTAACTATTTTGTTTCTTGTTTTTTGTTTTTAAAAAATGAAGAATATTTTCTCTCAATTTTTTGCTATAGTTTAAATTTTTGTAAAGTAAAAGAGTTGACTACTTAATTAAAATATTTTTAAAAGAAAAACAAACTTTTTAAAAATTGCTTTTTTAAGATTGAAACATTGTTCGATTTTTTTAAATAATGGTAAAATGTAGATGACAAAGCGTGAACATTAGAGGTGAAAAGAGTATTTATAGACTTAATTTTCAAAAACTTAGAAACCAAAAACCAAATAGTTATCAAATGGAGCCTTAGGGATTTATTCATAAAGAAATTCATAACTAATCAAGGGCCTAAACTTGTAATTTAAGAGGGAGGATTGGAGAAATTGCCAAAACACAATGAGGTTTTTAAAAAATGGCCCAGGAAATGGTCAAACAACTAATTAATTTTCATTGTTTAAATATAATTTAATTATGTAAAATAAAAAATAAATAACATGCATTAAAATATAAAAATAATTATTTAACTAATGCGATATCAAGTTAAATTACAATTAAAAATTAATAACGATAATGCAGTTGCTTCTATCATTCATATGTTACTAATATTTGATTTGCAATATTATTTCTCATCCAAGTCATTTGTCTTAAATGGTATCAACTCAAACTTGACTCAATTATATAATTATGTAAATGTCGACATTGGATTTGTAAAATAATGTCTTAGTAAGCAAAATTCATATATAATAAAATTCTAATCAATTTCAAATATACTAAAAATGAAAAAAAAAATAATAAATTCAAAATAATATATAAACATGCATGGTAAAAATTAAAATTTTAAATTTAAAGTTCAAAATTCAAAAAATATTTAAATATATATTAGAAATTCGAAATATAAACCTAAATATATGGAGAAGTTTAAATTTCAAAATAAAAATATAATAAATAATAAATAAAAGAAAGAAAGAAATATATATATAAAAAAAAATCATATAGGAAAGAGAGAATGTAAAAACTGGAAAGAAGAAAATGAAATAAAAATGTTTCACTTGGGTATCAAACCAAAGAACATGGAGTAGGAGTATAAAAAAGTCCGAAAAATCAAAAAACAAAACCAATCCAAATCAATCCACTGGTTTGGTTTCATTCTTTAGTATAAAATTGGATATATTGATTTGTTTGTAGATAAAACCAAAAAGTACAGGTTCAAATCGATTTTTAATTGGAAAAACCAATCAAAATCAAACCGAACCGAGAGTATATATACCCTTAAAAATAAACTCATTAAATTTTTTTAGTGTTTTAATTATTATGATGCATATATATTTATTGTTTAGAAAAAATAAAAGACCAGTTATGATGGAGTGTTTATATTTTTTTCTTTAGCAAAGTCAAAAAAAAAAATAAAAAAAAAGTCCAATTTCAATCTATAGAAAAATGAAATGAACACAATTTTAACTAGCAATAGGAGGTCATTCAAAACAAACTTATAAATAAAAATTAAAACTTGAAAGAAAAAAATATATGTAAAAAATCGAGAACCGAACCGATATTAAACTGAACCAAATAAAAGTTTATTCATTGTTTTTTTTTTTTTAATAGACATTCATTTGGATCCTTTTTTTATAAAACGGATTAGTCGGAATTGGTTTTTGGTTGACCCTGAAGTGACAAAACTAAATCAACTATCATCCTTTGTTGTTTTAAAATTTCAAACCAAAGACCATGAAGTTAATATTATCGGTTATATATTAAAAATTTTAAATTTGAAAATCGAAATAATATATAAACTTAAATATGGAAAATTTAAAATTCAAAATTAAATTAAAAGATAAATATAAAAAATAAAAAATAAAAGAAAGAAAGGAATATAGAAAAAAAAAAATATAGGAAAGAGAGAAATGTAAAAACTGGAAAAATGAAAATGAAATAAAAATTTCTCACTTGATTATCAAATCAAAGACTTTAAAGTTAGAAAGGGTTTAAAGCACGCTATCTACCCAACTTACCAACCAATCAATCCCTACCTTTTTAGTGGGTATTAGAAATTGATTACAAAACAATAGGAACGAGATAGTGAGAAACTACCTTTCGTAATTTATCAAATTTCGTCTCATTTTTAGAAGCATTTCTCAAATCTTAGAAACAAGAAACGAAATGGTTCTCAAAGAAATCAGGTTCTTAAAAAATGAGAAATAGAAATATTAAACATGAAACATAAACGTTATCAAACGAGTCCATAGTTTATGAAATATAGTCCAAGTTATATTTAGAAATATTTTTAAAATTTTAGAAACAAAACTTAAATAAAAGAAGTTTTTTTTTTTTAATCAAGTAAACAAACAATTCATCCATCACCATATTATTTTAATTTATTAATATTTAGATATAAATATTGTAATTAAACAAGGTTTTTTTTTTTAATTTTGCCATGATATTTAGATATATGTAAATGTTAAAACTAATTACAAATATAGTAAAATTTACCTTTAGTCTATAGAAAATTTTCCAAAAGTTATGATAGACTTGTGATTTTGGTTTGATTTTTTCTTACCAAAATTTCCATATCTCTTGCTCCCTACAGCAACTAGCCCATATGTCTGACCTTTTGTATTTCAGTTAGTTGCATTATGATGGACCTTTCTAATAAGCAATCGGGACTTCACTTTTTTTCTAAAGTCAGAGTTTATTTTCTTCCAACATAATATTCAACAAAATTTTCATACGATAAGGGCAAAGACGTTAACAAAAGTAAGACATCATCCTCATCATCTTCCTTATTTCAGAGGGAACGTATCTTCCTATATGCATAGATGAAAGATGATATAGATGTTGCTTGAGAAACAATTTCTTAGTTTAATACTTTGTTATGTAAAGACTTTCCAACTTCAACTAAAGACTATTGACAGTTTCTTCATCTATGACCTCTATGATATTTTCATCAGCCAAATACAATATGATAGTCGAATGGGACTTCTCCTGTAGAATCTGCCATTCTTTGTCATATGCGGCTACCTTATTCGATTTATAAGACAGTAGTACCCACAATCCTTGTTGCTTCAGTAAGGATCACATCTTGATATATCATAAATCAAAACTCTTCCTCCCAATGAATTTATCGATTTTCATATTGACGATTGACATCTTAATATGTGTAATAGATGCATAATTTCATATTTAAACCGTTACAATCTGATACAAATATGTTAAGAAATCGACAAATAAAAAACACAATATATGTACAAGTAGAAAATTGATACACAAATTTTTGCGGTTTACTAATAGTATGTTAGTTAAGTTGACGAGGCATAATTTCATATTCAAACTGTTGCAGTCTGATTCAAGAGGCCATTCAAGTATCTTTTTTGTTACTATGTCCCCCATGCTAATGAGGTTCCAAGTATACTCCCAATGTCCAAAAATAACACTCGACAATTCTATCTCTCGCAAAGGGAAAGTCTATTGGGACATCCAGATCCTTTTACCACCTAGTAAGATGTCGAAGGAAAGACACGTAAGGAATAGAATGGTTAGACACTAAACAATAATAAAAATAATAATAAAATACAACTTTGGTCCTTGTAGCCTGATATTTGTGCAAGCCAGATTTACTATTTGTACTTTTAATAAATATTAAATGTAAATCTTCAAAGTTGATTTTATCGAAATTGGGTTAATGATAATAATCATTTTCATGCCAGAAAATATAATATGTGAATATGTTTTAAAAATTTAGAGTGAAAGTGTCCATGAATAACAAACAAAAGTTGAAAAAAAATCAACAATAAACAAAAGGTATGGACTAAATTTAAGATTTTATGAACATACAGGGACTACAATTAGATATTTGAAATTTCAGAAACTAAAGTTGAACAAACATCAAAGTACAATGACAAAAAGAATATTTTAACCCAAAACAATGTGAAAACTTATATATCACCGAAAATTTTTTTAACCCGAGGTATAAAACAAATTTGGTTCTAGTAATAATTTTGTACCTTGTTTTTCTAAAAAAAAGGTAATAATCTATAGATACTAGTTCATGAATGCTCAGCTTAATTTACCTTAATGAATTGAAGTAATACTTGTTAAAGTGTTAAGATATTTAAGTGGTTTTGATTTAAGGGTATTTAAATCAATCTCTTAGTTTTTCCTAGGGGTCGTTTTGATTAAGGTTTTATAGAGGTCTGGGAATAAAGAATTTCCAGGAATAAAATGTTTGGGAATCAAAGATGAATGGTTTTGGTTAAGTATAAGAATGAGAATAGGATATTTGTGAATGCATTATATTTTTTTTATGATATTATAAAGTATAAAATTAATAAAAATTAATTTTCATTTGTTAATTTATTTTTATTATATTAAGTTATTAAATCAATTTTAAGCCATTAAAATATAACTATATTTACTTACCCACCCTCCAGTTTAATATATTTATTATCAATTAAATTTTTTATATTGCATATTTATATTATCAATTTCTATTAAAAAATATTGCTATTTAATTTAAATATCTTTTTTTTTTTCTTTGTAGTTTTGTTAAATGAAGAGTTCATTAACTAATTGTTTAATGTCAATTATAAGTCTTATATATATATAGAAGAAGTTGATATAAACTAATTGATTTTAGATCATCAAACAATGTTTTTAATTCTTAAAAAAGCAACTTTGATTGTAGATTAAATCTAGAAGTACAAGTGTACAAGATTGTTGAATTTAAAAAAATTAACTTTTTTCTTATTAGTTTATTAATTAATATTTTTAAAGGCTAATTAATAATTTTAATAAAAAATTTATGATGTTAATATATATTATCAATAAAAAGGGATTTAAGCAAATTTAGTTTGGTTAATTCATATTTTTTTTAAAAAAATTATGGTTTTTTATATTAATTCATAATAGTAGAATAAATTATTATATTAGCATTATTATAAATAAAATTAAATATATATGTAAATTATAAATTTAATTTAAACATATTTATTAAAATTAAACAAAATTAACAAATATCAATAAAGAAGAAAAACAAATAAAATTAAAACTTTAAACGTAAGAGAGAAAAAACGATTGAAAATGGAGAAAACTCATCTATTTGGATGGTATGAAAAATCTCCATGGATGGAAATATGAAATGCATTGGAATAAGATATTCTCATTCCCAAGGTTAAAAACTTGTACCAAATATGGTGATAGAAAACCGGCCAAAGGAAAGGGCTACCCCATATTGGAATAGACATAGAGAGGGAAAAATACTGTCGAAGAAGAATCCGTTCATTGGGTGTCCGTTTGCAGCGGTATTTTCTTGTGTTTGGGTCCCGGTTTCAGATTTTTCTTTTGGCATTATGAAATTGAATTTTTATTTATAGAGTTGTTTATGCTTAATATTGTTAGATTTTATGTCATTTACTAGTGCTTTTCAAACTTTGAGCAAATGAATGAGATTTGACAGTTAACAAAGTGAAAACATATTAACTTTGTCCAATAAAATCAAGACAGGGCTAAATCTCTAAAGTAGGGAGGAAACAAGACCAATTTGCCCAACCAAAACCAATTTGCTATGACAGTTCTCTAACTTGAGAGAGGGTTTTAGACTAGTGTCGTATTGTTGTGGAGTGACGCCGCAACAAAAGAACATCACATGTTGTGCAGATTCACTATGGGGCTGCGATGTCGTACTGTGGAACTGCGGCGCCGTTGCATATTTTCGTAAAAAATGTTTATTTTTTTGAAATCTTTTTCTACTAAGTTTACGATTTTGCAGCCAGTCAAAGGACCAGATTTTGGGTTTTATAGAGTATGTTTCGGGATATTGTGTTGACAATATTTATTTAAGGATGTTGATGTTGTAGTTGCTCTATGAGTTGTTTGTCATCTATGAAGTATGTTGACAATAGAAATACAGGGCATTCATAGGTAAATATGAAATAGCATATTAGTGGCCAGTCCTGCCTAAAAAATCGATGACCATATTTCAATAAATTCATAAAATGGCCATCTTTTAGAACTGTATCCATATTTTAGCCACCTATTTCAATTTCTCTCTCTTGTGTTTTTATGCAACAAATATGTTCTCTTATCTATTTGTGATTTAATGCCACGTTTACTTTTCGGTAAAAATAATCAATTAATTGTAATATGAATGATGAGACCCATTTAAATAAGAATATTGATAAATAATTTTGTTTAAAGAGTAGTGAATATGGCCTAACTATAAATAAAAGTTAATTTAACCATTGGGGTTTAACCAAAGGGGTTGATTGCAACTATTAAAAACCACAATGAGGGATCATCTCCACCAAAGAAACAGGGCCAGTATCCTATGGAGTAATATTAATGGTGCGTCATTGTTGAACTTGTGAATCAATAGAAAAAAATGAATATTTTGGAATGCTCAAAAAACCACTAATTGAATCTGAAAGATATTATCACCCTTGTTGCGTTTTGGCGCAATTTTTTTTTTTTTCTCTTTTAACAGTTAGATACATTTACTATAGCACTAAATTGGAAGGCTTTTCTCTAATCTCCTTTGTATTTTTCTTGTTTTATGCTTTAATAGCATCTTCACGTACATAACTCTTTTTTATTAATGCACACGCCTTTTAAATCAGGATGTGATGAGGATGCTATGATTGTGTCAACCTAATTGAGATTGCAATGCATGTACTAATCCCACCTCCTCTCTCTTATCTTGTTCGAGAAAAAAAATAAAACTACATGGGGAGATAGTTGATCAAATAAAAAGTTAATAGGTATGATTGTTACCGATACCAATCCATAATTTAAGGGTGGTTTATTCAGTTTTTCCATTTCGAAGCTATTATATATTCCTAACAAGTTTTGAAATTAACGATATTAATAATAAAATAAATCCAATTTTCGAAGGCAAATCTATGTTAACAATATGGCCAACACACCTGTTTCTATTTCTATTGCGACAAAGAAAAATAAATTAATATGTGGTGTGAGGCAAATGGGAATCGGATCCTTTTCTTATTTCACTTTCAAAATTTCCATACAAGATATTGAATCATAACTAGACTACCTATAGTCAACATGCTAACTATAGTGCACCAAATATACTAACAAACTAATTACAGTAATGGAATATTGTTAATAAAACCAAAATAAATATTAATAAAGAGAAAAAAAGAAAGGAATAAAAGGAAAATATAGCACTGTTCGATAATATTTCCCCTTTCTCATTTCCTATATTTCATTTCTTATTTCATATTTCCTATTTCTTAATTTTTTAACAACTATAAATAAAAATATGTTTGGTAACTATTTATATTTCGTGTTTATCTTGAAAAAAAAAAAACATCTAACATAAACTTGTTTGATAATTATTTACTTGTTTTTTTATTTCTTATATTTTTTTCCTTACATTTTCTCCTTTTTCATAGTTCAGATTTCTTCTTTTTCATAATTTAAATATAATTTAATTATGTAAAATAAAAAATAAATAGCATGCATTAAAATATAAAAATAATTATTTAACATATGCATTATCAAATATACATAAATCCCGATTCAAAATTAATAATGACAAAGCAATTGCTTTTATTATTCATATATTACTAAAATTTGATTTTTAATATTATTTCTCACTAAAGCATTTGTTTTCAATGATGTCTGCTAAAGCTTAATTCAATTATATTATTATGTAAATGTCGATGTTGTATTTGTAAAATATTGTCTTGGTAAACAAATGCATACATCGTAAAATTCTAACCAATTTCAAATGTTCTAAAAATAAAAAATAAATAAATTCAAAATAATATATAAACATGCATGGAAAGAATTAAAATTTTAAATCTAAAGTTCAAAATTCAAAAAATATTTAAATATATATCAGAGATTTGAAATATAAATCTAAATATATGGAGAAGTTTAAATTTCAAAATAAAATTTAAATATAGATATAATAAATAATAAATAAAAGGAATAAAAATAAAAGAAAGAAAGAAATATAGAAAAATAATATAGGAAAGAGAGAAATATAAAAACCGGAAAAAAGAAAACGAAATAAATATGTCTCACTTGAGTATTGAACCAAACATCATGGAGTAGAGTATAAAAGAAAACCAAAAAATCGAAAAACCAAACCAATACACATCGATCTATTAGTTTTATTTGGTTTTTTTAATATAAAATTGGATATATTGATTTGTATGTAGAGAAAACAAGACTATTGGTTCATATTGATTTTTTATTGGAAAAACCAATTAAAATCAAACCGAACGAGAATATATATACTCTTAAAAAAACTCAAACATTAGATTTTTTTTATTCTTTTAATTATTATGGTGCATATATATTTATTGTTTTTTAAAAAAAAAAGATCAATTATGATGGAGTGTTTATATTTTTTTATTTAACAAGTTCCAATAAAAAAAAATCCAATTTCAATCTATGGAAAAAAAGAAATGAAAGCAACATTAATTTTAAATTAGTAAAAAAGAGGTCATTCAAAATAAAGTTGTAAATAAAAATTAAATTTTGAAAGAAAAAAGAATATGTCAAAAACCGAGAACCAAACTGATAATAAATTGAACCAAATAAAAATCAATTCATTGATTTTTTTTCTTTATTAGACATTGATTTGGATCTTTTCTTAGTAATACCGATTAGTTTGGATTGGTCTTTGGTTGACCCCGAATCGATAAAATCGAACAAACTTTCACCCTTTGTTTTTATTCGAATTTCAAATTAAAGACCATGAAGTTGAGAATATTTGATATATATTAAAAATTTAAACTTTGAAAATCGAAATAATATATAAACCTAAATATGGAAAAGTTTAAAATTCAAAACTAAATTAAAATATAAATATAATAAATAAAAAATAAAAGAAAGAAAGAAATATGAAAAAAATAATTTAGGAAAGAGAAAATGTAAAAACTAGAAAAAAAGAAAACGAAATAAAAATGTCTCACTTCATTATCAAACCAAAAGACTTTGAAGTTAGAAAAAGTTTAAAGCACGCTACCCACCAACCTACCAACCAACCAATTCGTACATTTTTATTTCATATTAGAAATTGATTACAGTAAAATAGAAATGACGCGTGAGAAACTACTTTTTGTAGATTATCAAGATTTGTCCCAATCGAGCAGCTGTATGGGTTAAGCTTGAAGAAGAAAAAGTTGCAACAGAAGATGAAGATCTGTGAGAGCAATTTCTCTTCCCTTTTCTATATACTTGACTTTGTATATTAAATCTTTTCCCCACATTTAATATAGGATAGTGATGTATAGATATATACACTTAGGTTTTAGAATAAGGACAAAAAACAACTAACGAATCTTCTGTACAGCTATTAGAGAATAACTATATAGCAGAGGTTGTTAGGATAACATACACATCAGCATCAGCGAGAGCATAAACACTAGCGACACCAGCAAGAGCATACACACCAGCGATACCAGCGAGAGTATAAACACCAGTGACACCAGCGATAGCATACACACCAGCGATACCAGCGAGAGCATATACACCAACAACACCAGTGATAGCATACACACCAACGATACCAGCGAGAGCATACACACCAGAGAGAGCATATACACCAGCGAGAATATTCATATCAGCTTCTACATGGCTCCTTGTCATCTACCGACGAGGCAATCTGTTCTTCCTTGACAATCCCAACTTTAGAAACATTTCTAGATTCTTAGAAACAATAAATGAAAATGGTTATCGAACAAATCAATTTCTTAAAAAATTAGAAACTGAAACATGAAACATGAGCGTTATCAAACGAGCCCATAGTTTATGAAATATAGTCTAAATTATAATTAGAAACATTTTTTAAATTTTAGAAATAAAAAATTAGAAAGGTTATCAAACAAACATGTTTTTATAAAATAATAATAATAATAATAGGTACAAGAAAGAGTAAAGAAGAACGTTGTCTATCATAACTTAAATAAACGATTTTTTTTTTATTAAATAAACAAACAAGTCAGCCATCACCATATTATTTTAATTTATTAATCTTTCGATATAAATATTCTAATTAAACGAGTTTTTTTTGCATGATATTTATATATAAGTAAAAATTAAAATTAATTACAAATATAACAAAACTACCTTCAGCCTATAGAAAATTTCCCAAAAACTAGCTCACCGAAAGTACAAAAAAATGTTGAAGGCATGATTTTTTGACTTCAATGATAGTCTATTTATCATGATAGACTCTAATAGACTCTTATAGATGTAAATAAAAATCTATTATTGATTTTTTTTTTGCTATTTCAACCTTATCAAGTACTATCTATGATAAGCATGTGATTCTGGTTTAATTTTTTATTACCAAAATTCTCATGTTCCTTGCTCCTTATAGCAACTAACCCAAATGCCTGACTTTTTGTACCTCAATCAGCTGCATTTTGATGAACCTCTCTAGTAAAGAATGGGGACTTCATTTATTTTCTAAATTCAGAGTTTATTTTCTTCCAACATATGATTCAACAAAATTCTTATACGACAAGGGCAAATACGTTTACAAAATTAAGACATCATCCTCATCATCTCATTATTTTCTACACTATGCAAATCTAACAAAATTTTATTTAATTGGTCTAGGTGATCTAAAGGGGACGTATCTTCCTACATGCGTAGATGATATAGATGTTGCTTCAAAAGCAATTTCTTAGTTTAAGACTTTTTCATGTAAATACTTTCCAACTTCAACCAAAGACTAGCAACAGTTTCTTCATCTATGACCTCGATGATATTGTCATCAGCCAAACATAACATGATAGTCGAATGAGCCTTCTCCTCTAGAGTCTGCCATTCTTCATCATATGTGGCTACCTTCTTCGTCATATGTTAGTTAAGTTCACGAGGCAACGGGAGAACAATTTGGTTAGCGAGAATAATACAAAACCACATAGTGAAGACACCTTTATAGTTTAGAAAGTTTATATCGCGCATTTCTCTAAACTCTAGAGTCATGAACATAAATAACATAAAGATGGAAAATATATAAATAGCTTAGATTTAAGGGACGTTGCAGCTGTAATTGATTGTTCTAATCCCTAGATTATAGATTAAAGGTATTCTAACAATCATAAAGCCTAATGTGTTTTAAATGTCTTCTAACTGTCTTCATATAGTATTTGTTTTTCTTGAGTCTTTAAAACTCTCTTACTTTTCTTATGCACCTGAATATTCATGCTTCTAATTCATGTCAGTGAATGAATATGATTAAATGGATGACTGTATGCCCAAAATGAAGTGGCTTCTTGTATGTATAGGAAT